>NW_028258320.1:45516287-45667803 GCF_053883595.1 Heterocephalus glaber | reverse complement strand
AGCCAGGTTTTATGAATGAGTCAAAATATAAGAGTTTCCCTGGACAAACCTGGGTCCATTTTAGAATAAGCCAAAACCTATGGACTAGGAGCCAGGCTAAAGATTACAGAACAGCTTAGAGGGAAGTTAATTCTTACAATGCTAAGCCTTTAATGTTTCAATCTCTGAGTGATTTTAAACACATCATCCCATTTGATCCTCACAACTTTGTACGGCAAGGGTCTTTATTTCCACTTTATAGATGAACAACCTGATACTCAAGGGTTGTTGAAATTTACATTGTTGTTGGTTCAAGTCCAGAAAATCCATCACCATAGTTCTAAAACACTACACACTGGTCTCCGATCAGAGATAGTGTAGGCCCTTTCTTCCTATTCTAATAATGCAGATAACAGGCAGATGGGTATTAGTTCTTGGAAATTACAAGCTGCACTGTGTTTTTAGCCAAACTTTCAGTAGCTATAAGCTGCTCTTTACTTTCACACTCTATGATACCCATCCCAAAGTAGGGAGGAGTTGGGTTTGGGTCAGAACACACAGTTCAATCCTTCTGTGAGGAGAGCAGTAGTATCTGAATGTTTATGATAATTAACTGGATAGCTGCCCTTGGTATCTAAATATAAGAAGATAAAAATGTGAGAATAGAAGAAACATAAAGAATGAATTCCAAAAATTTAAAACAGATACCAGACACTGAAAACAGGCTATCAGTTTATACAGCTTTCTTGCTGCAGTTAAAAACTCAGGTAAGGAGAGACTGCTATGGGCTAAAGCCAGTCTGTTAGACTCCCAACTCTAGTGTCTGGTTGATGGTCCAACTCTTGACCACTGCTAATCTGGGGCAGGGTGAGACTCTGAACAGTATCTCACACACATTCTTGCCTTTTTTTTTTGGTACCAGGGATCAAACTTGGGACCTTGTGCTTATTAGGCAGGTGGTGGAACCACTGAGCTAAATCCCCAGCCCTCTCACACACATTCTTACTGTCCAGTAGAAAAGAAATAATGTAAAAGCAATTCGTTTCTTTCAGGAAAAAGGGGTCAAGGGTGTCAGCAGAACAAAGAAAGGAGATATTCAGCTCTTTCAGTAGTAAGTGATAACTCATATATGAATCACAGCAAACAGGTCTAAAGCCTCATTATTAGAAAAAAAGCTTTAAAAACGACTTATTACCATACAGATTAAACCAAATAATCTTCAATAAAATAAATGCATCATGACCTGAAATGGTGATACATAAGTTAAAAAGAACAACATTCCATTCCAATCAACATAAGGTAGTTCAAAAAATAAATTCCCCTCCTCCAAGTTGTGGAGACTATAGGAACTTGGCACCAACACCAAACAGTACACAGTGACCAAAATTCTTATTGATCAATCATAGTCTTCAGCAAACTTTAATAGTGACATGTCATTTATATTTTAGTAGTCTCTAAGTCATTTGGTAAGTTATTAGTAAACTTCAGTTGCAAATATAAGTCAGCCTCTGAACTGGCTGCATTGTGCATTATTTCATAGTCCAACAAAATGAGCCTGCCTTTTGGCCTGCACCATATTTTAAGAACCACAGGCAGAATGGGTGGGACTTTGTAGTGACAAAATGACAAGGACAGTCACAGCAGACAAAAAAATTACTTGCCAATAATGATCCCAAGTTTTTAAAATAACCTAACTATAGGTCTAATTTCCACTGTCTTTTTATTATCAACCGATTCTATAATAAACATTTTGTGAGACAATAAAAAGTCATTTTATTTGTGGATTCTCACACATATGACCTATCAAGTATATATAGTTTTTCCAATCTTACAAAAACTAGTAGGCCTTGAAGGACTTCATAGCCAGTGATGAAACATACAGTATTTTACACATGATGACTTATGAGCATGAAAGTTTAATTAAAAATTAAATTAAGAGTTAATTACAAATGTACAAAGCATTACCTCTCTGGCTTCTGGGTAGAAGAGAGGCAGATGTGTCTGGATCTTAAAGGATACTAGATTAAAAGGAAATGGAGATCTTCAGGAAGTAGATTAGTATTCTGCTAAGAATTTGGCTCAAATTGCATGTGATAGGACTGGATGATGAAAATGGAAAGGTGACTGTGTCTAGATGAAAGGTTTTAAGTGCTACATTAAGGAGCTTCCACCTTAACCCAAAAGCAATGGGAAGTCATTACTATGGCTGGGAAGAATAAGAGTAGGAAAATAAAATCTGAGTAGAGATTAGTACCAGAAATGATCACATAGGGCTTCATGTGATTTTGAGTTTATTAGAGGTCACAGCACAAAGATGTTTTAGGAAGAACCTTGGTGCTTTGGTATAAGCAGTGTTTGGATCTCAATCCTCCAGCGAGTCAGAGGTGAAAGCTCTATATTGATATATCTACATATTACTTTGAAATAGGGCTTAACTTTCTATTGTAAGGACATGGATAATATAAAAGCTGTGTTATCCACCCAGTTTCAATATTAAATGCAACCTTTTTACATTACTAAAAGAGAAAATTTCAATTTTTTTTACTTGCCCTCTCTCTTCAGTGAAGGTACTAGCAAGTGATGAAATGAGTTACGGAACATGTTAAGAGAAAGAGGCACCAAAAGGCCTTAGCAGTTCATTCTGTATTGTCTAACAAATACAGCTGTATCAGATTCTTTCTTAAAGTCTACTATAGTTGGTTTAATACACAAGCAAAGGTTTTCACAATGATAGCAGTTGCACATGAACTTACAGTACATTAAGCCAACTTGTCATATACTCAATAGAAAGTATTCCAACAATATAAAAGTATGGCGGCTTTACAGCAGTTTCTCAATTTCAACTCCACTTACATTTTGAGTCAGAGAACTCTCTTCTGGGGAACTGTCCTATGTATTATGTGATGATTAGCAGCATCCCAGGAATTTATGCATTAAATGCAAGTAGCATCCCCCCAGGATGTGACAACCCAAAATATCTCCACACATTGACAAGTGTCCCCTGTAGGACAAAATTGCTTCTGGTTTTGAATGACTGATTTAAAACAAAGGTCCAATTGGAAAGGTATATCGGAATCACCCTTGGGGCTTTTAAAAAGTCAGACAATTCTCAGGTTCCATTACATAGACTCTGACTCAGTATAACTGTGATGACCTACACTTTGAATTTCTATCAGAATCTTCAGCACTAGGGCTCATGTACATATTCTTAAAACTCCAGAGTCACTTCTTAATGCTTGATTAACAATTACTGTGCCAAGAAGCACTTTCAATGTACTCTTCCCTTTAGTGATAAATTGGAATAAATGGAATTTGGTGATAATTCACTGAGTTCTATGTAAATTAATGAAAATTTCTAGCCATACAGATCAGATTCATACTTACTTGCTAAAAGCAGACAGGAAAGTGCAACTAAATGCAGTTGCTGGATAGAGATGTCATAGCGATCCATAAACAAGTCCAGTAAATAGACAGCAAGATGTCTGGCAGAAGGGCAGAGTGTGAAGCGATTGCTTACAATGGCAATCAAGTCAGCAAAATACCTTCTGAGACTTAGTTGAGGGGACTGGCCTTTGTAGGAGGGCAACTTCAGCTCCTAAAGCAAGAGGAACAACATTTAATCTGATATAATCTGTAGAAGCATCCCCATAATAAACGACTTAACATTGTTTTTATAAGTGATCAAAACGGACTTTTCTTGAATGGTACAGAGAAATGAAAAAGTTGAGTGGGAAAATAAAAAATAGCATTAAAAAATTAATCTAAAACCAAAATTCTCTCCTCATTCTTAGCCACCTCTGATGTGACCATTTATAAATGTTTCTAGCTTCATGGAATAGATATATTCTACAAAGATTTATAGGAGAATTCTGTTTTCTCCATCAGGCATTTTCAGAAAAATGTTCTTATCAAAAACCAACACACACATACACCCCTACCTACCTCCAGGAAGCTCAAAGCTTTTGGTTAGAAGGTAAGAGATTAAGTCCACATGGTCATAGTATGTTGCCTACCATATTAAAACTTGCAGGGATGTGGAGACTAGCCTTCATCCATTAGTATCTTCTAATCTTATTTCCCTTTTAGTTATTTTATGATCTCTCCTTCATACAGCTAAATATTTCCACATGATTAGCATTCAATCTTAAAACTATATGAACTCATTTATTAAAAATTTGAAAGTTTATATATTACCAGAAGATTTCAAGAATGTAAAGATGGAAATCTTCAAAATTCACTTTATAAGGTCAGCATAATACTGAAATTAACCTCAATAATACCAGGAAGTAACAGACAGGATATCAAAAGCACACAAAAAAAGATAAATTGTGCTTTTACATACTTTTATATATCAAAGGACTTTATCAAAAGAGTAAAAAGGCAGCCCATGGAACAGGAGAAAATATTTGCAAGTCATATATCTGATAAGTTAATACCTAAATTATATAAAGAACTACCACTCAATAATAAAATAAATAACCTGACCTAAAAATGGGCAAAGAACTTGAACAGACATTTCTCTAAAGAAAATATAAAATGGCCAACAAGGATATGAAAAGTTGCTCAATGTGAACAATTCAGGAAATGCAAATCAAAAGCACTAAAAGATATCATTTCACACTCATTCAGATTGCTAGTATCAAAACAAAACAAAATAAGTGTTGGCAAGGGTGTGGAGAAACTGGACCCCTGATGCATTACTAGTAGGAATGTAAAATCAAGTAGTGGCTGAAGATAATATGGGAGTGTCTTGAAAAATTAAATATAGAATTACCAAATGATCCATCAATTCCATTATAGAAATATATTCAAAAGAACTATAAGTAGAGACCTGAACAGATTATTTGTACATCTATGTTCATATCATTCATTATTCATAATTACCAAAAGGTGAAAACAACCCAAATGCCTATCAACAGATTAATGGATAAACAAAATGGGGCATATGCATACGACAGAATATTGTTCAGCCTTAAAAAGAAAACTGATATGTGTCACATGGATGAACCTTAAAGAAAGTATGCTAGGTGAATAAGTTGAACACAAAATTATTGTATGATTCCTTACATGAAGTACTTACAATAGTCACATTCATAGGGACAGTAGAATAATGTTACTAGAGCAAGGAGAGTGAGATTGGGAAGTTATTGGTCAATGGGTATGGAGTTTCAGTTTGGGAAGATGAAGTTATAAAGATGGAGAGTTGTAATGGTAGAAAAACAATGTAAATGTATATAATGCCACTGAACTGTCACTTAAAAGTGTTAAAATGGTAAATTTTATAATAAATGCAATCAAGTTAAATATTAATATAATTTTACACTACCTAAGATAAATAGATAAAATAGTAGCCAATGTAATTTAGTAATGCATCCAAAAAATACTTCATCAATTGTAGTACATCTCAGGAATATAAGGATGGCTAGGCAGCAAGAATACCATTACAGTAAGTCACAATGATAATTCATACTTAAATATGCACATTCATCTTGACAGATGCCAAAATGGCATCTGAAATAAAACTGACCCTGAGAGAAATAAGAACACATGTGCATATATCTCGTTGATGAAGGAATGAATGGAAGGAGGAGAAAGATCTGAAATATAACAGCCAGTATCTCATTTGGAGGTAAAATAGGAGGATTACTATTCTAGTGCCCATTACTGGAACACAGTTCTAATAATTATTCTGTAATTACTCTGTAAGTACCAATCAATTCAAATTTTAAAAAGTGAAGAATAGTTACTGGAAAAGAAAAAAAATCAAAAGTCAGTTTCAGGAACAACATATTATTTTTTCATATGGTAGAATTTTTATCCAGAAAATGCATGAACATTAACAGAATAAGAAGAAACAGTAAGAATTCAGCAGGATGGCTGGCTACAAAATAAATATTTCAAAATAGCTTTTCTGTATAATAACCAATTAGAAAATAGAGTATTTCATATATAGTAACTATAAAAATCAAAACACTGAGAAATACATTTATATATGCCAGCACTGTATGAAAATAAATCTTATGAGTTGTGGAAGACTTACATACACAGAAGATATTCTATTTACTTGGATAAATGATGTATATGATGACAATGGCATTTCATAAATGGGGACGACAGATGTATTTAATAAACCTTTGTCACACATGACAAAGAACTGATTTGTTGGAGAACTTGTAAGAAAAAAACCAACGTATAAACAGAAAGTTCAAAGGAAAAACACAATAGTTCATAAGAAAAACACAATAAGGCCAAAAACATTTGGCCTATTAACTTATTAGGACATTTTATGTTTTTAATGTTTATGTAAGAAAAGTAAACAAACACTGAGAAAAAAATTTCTCCAAATAAAAGGAACATGTTAGTTTCTGTGTAGCTCTTAAGAGTTCTTCTTTTCTCCCTATTTCTTCAGATCTTTACAATGGTATAAATGAGTTCTAACTTTATCTTTCTTTCTTGCCATCATGTGTTATTACTAATCATCTCCCATGGTAGCAGCCACTGTGCTAACCCCAGGAGATACTGTAGCTGGAAGAAGTCTCAAGCCTCTCTTTAGCAGGTGAATAAAAATACATGGATGATTATAATACAATATTGTAATCACAGGGTTTTATAAGAACACTGAGGAAGGTGATATAACTCAGCTCAGGGGGATGGGGAGTTGGGAAAAAACAAAACCAGGGTAGGTGTTCTGGAAAAAGAGGCCTGAACTTGACAGACTCAGTAGGATACATACTTGGAAAATACTAGTGGAATTTATTTTTAATGATGTTAACCTTACCAAAGGCAATAGGGACTGGGAATATAGCTAACAAGTAGTGACTAGCGGTTTGATCCCTAATATTGCAAAGAAAAAAAAAAAAGGAGCAGGAACTTTAAGGGCCATTGAATGGATTTTAAATGTCCAGGTATTACGCCCGTTGTTAAATGTCCAGGTTACAAAAGCATGAGAATGATTATGCTTCTCTCAACCTACAAGTTTCTTTTGTTGTTTATTTCAAGTCCTCTAGAACTGAACACTTGTTCCCATCTGGTTCTTAGCACCTCATATGAAAAAAAGCAGAGAAGCCTGAATAAATCATCTTCATCTTCATCCTCAAATCTTCATCAGCTCACCACCCCAAAGCTCACCAACCCAGCTCCACTGACCAGCTAGGATGGAAATAAACGCCTAGAAGAAATACTCAGAAGTTTAAGCACAACTCTGTGGAATAAATATTTTCTTAATGCTTTTCGCAAAGCTCTCAAAAATACTCTTCCAAACAGACTATGATACTAATGAGACACAAGCATCTAAGAAGACACTTGTTTCATAGGTTTTTTTTGAATGGTAAATTATTTTACAAAACAGTATATTTAGCATTGGGCTCAAAGCGAGTCCATTCTATTTTCAATCTTCCCTAGCAGGAACAATGCTGGTCACAATTATTTTCTCCACAAATCTCGAAGCTAAATATAAGACATTTTACCCTGAATCAGAATAGCAACTGCCCAAAATAAGACCTAAATTCAGATGCTTTTACACTGTCACTGCTCTAATACCTGGCATAGTACCTTGCACATAGTATTTGACATGTTGAATAAACAGATGATTATCCAATTAAATTACCAATTAGCAGAAAATTAACATGTTTTTCTATGAGAAAAGTTTATTCTAAATTCCTTGATTTCAATGTACTACAAATAGGGGTCTGTCCAGTTCTGTAACTTCAAGTTCTACCAATTAACATAGATTCTTTATAAAGTGTGGCCAATCTGTCAAATTATGAACATGGTCCACACAAGGCTTACATATAACATAAAGACAACCCAGGGTAGTATGTTCCAGAACGCCTATGATAACCTTCAGTAGCATTCCTTTAGTACCTGTGCTACCTTGTCCTCTGACAGTTTATAAGCAACTTAAGTGAAGAGCTGTTTTATTCCTTGGATCATCTGGAAACTGATGCACCAAAGCATTCAACAAATCTGAACTTAAAAGAAAAAATCTTCTAAGCTCAAGTGACAAAATGAACTCAGATAATTATTCAGGATTAAAATTATCTACACATAAAATACAAGAATTGAAAATCATGAAGATCACTAGGAAAAATCTTTGAAGCTTTATGTCAATTGAAAAATATATAAATATATGCATCATTAACAATTTCATCACATACTAGAGGGATAAAAAGCCTGACACAGAACATTTCAAACTGAAAGATATGTCAAAAAGAAAATCAAAAGTATGTCTGGACAATTTTCAAAGTGGAAAACCTACAAATCTTTTATTAACACTCTAGAAAACCATTCCATAGTTGAAACTTTTATATAGTACAAACAATGCTCTTAGGGGCAGGAGGTGTATACAGCCGTAAGAGATTGAATACCACAAATAGTAAATAGCATTTGGAAACCTCAAGCTTTAGAAAAATGGTACAATTGTAACAATGTAAGTCAGAATTAGATCTTCTAATCTTCTAAACCTGGCCAGAAACTCAACATAAAAGTTTATTATCATCCCAGGATCTCTCAACAAGGGCCAGAATTCCTTTTATTAAAGAGTCACCTGTTTTGCTTCTTAATCTTCTACACTTAACAAATGGCTCTCTCTATCCAAGGTGAAACTGAGTTAAGTTAGAGATAATTTTGGATCTGATTCCTCTTTTGGTTTTTAAAGAGGCAGAGCAGTCCCATTAATGACTTGTGACTTGTAGAGTAAAACTTAAGAGCAACAATACACAGAATTTAAGCCTGAAAGAGTATTTTTTTCAATATTCATTAAGTATAGTAAATAATTCTACTTTCTACTGCTAACATTAGCAGAAAGGAGTAGCTAATTCCTTCCACCTTAAGGCTATTTTTTGAACAGCCCCAAATCTTAAGGAGCAAGTAATAGCAGCTATTATTTAGGCTTATTATACGTCAAACACTAATCTTAGCCCCTGTACAGTACTGACATTTAGATTTCACCATCACTAAATAAGGTACATTCTATGATTCCTCATTTACAGATGAAGAAACTGAGAAACAGCAACTGAGTGGAAAGGCTGGGGAATTTAGTAATGTACAAATGTGACTTATAACAGCTGCATAACTTAAATACAAGATCAAAAGCTATGGTCCACCTGGAAACAAGAACGTTGGGATATCCCTTTCTATCTTCCCTCTACCAACTAACATGCCCAGCACACCTCCTCATTTAAGCTGCAGGTTCTTCCGATACGACCAGGGTAGGAACTAAGAATTAGTCAAATAAGCAAACCTCGATCGAGTCTTTTGGCCTGGAACATCGTAAAGAACCTGACCTGACTTTCCAGGGAACTAAAATTCCTAACTGGCGCTAGCCCCAGAATGGGAAGGTCGGGCAGTAGGATTACCTTGTAGCGAAGCGCTTGGTGGATGTCGGCAGCCAGCTGTCCTCGCCACCACTGCCCCTCCAGCTCCATGGGACCCGGCAGCGAGCCCAGCCAGACGCTCTAACTTCAGTCTGAAAGACACGCCCCAGACCCGCTCACAGCCCGCAACTTTGCCCACGACACTCCGCCCCCCCCCGAAAGGTGTGACCTCGGCCGCCCAGTGAGGCTGTTCATCTTCACCTGACTCATCGTAAACCCAGCACCGATCCAAAACAGTTCCCAGACGCCACACGTAAGACCCGATCTACCCACTCCGGAGGTACTGGTTTATTTGGGGAGCTCCCCACTAGATGCTTAGCAAGCGGGGTGCAATTCAGGCCTCGCATACTAAAGCGAGGACCCGGTCGCACGCTGTGGAAAAGCCTTTGGCTCCCGGCGTCCTGGGTTCGAACCCTCCTGCCAGCCCCGAGGAGCGGGGAGACTTCACACCAGTTCCAGGCGGGGTGGGGGGGGGGGCGAAAACCCCACACCGAGAGGCCGGAAGGCCACAGACCGTCTGGTGCCTGCTCCTCCCCGGGACTAAGGGACGCACCCGGCTGCGTCGCACCAGAAAGGGAACAAAAGGCCGAGCCAGCGGAGCCCCGCGCCTCACCCCGGCGGCCGGGTGCCCGCGCCCCGTCCAGGCCTGCCCGGTCCACAGCGGATCCCTTACCCAGAACTGCGGCCGTCACAGCCCCAGTCCCGCCGGCGTGCGGGGTATGCCGGCCCCACTCATGCTGCGGACAGTGGGTCGCAAAGCACCAGCCTCAGCTGCAGCCCAGCGCCGGGGGAACCGCGCCGCCCATTGTTAAAGAGCCGGCAGGCGGCTCCGCGTACAAAGCCAGCGCGGGGGCACTTGCGGCCCCGCGCTGCCAATCTCGTCTCGCGATACAGCGGGGTCGCCCCAAACCGTCCAATCGGCGGCCGGGTCGCGCCCAGGTTCAGCGCCCAGCGCCAGCTCCGGTAGTGTCCCAGGCGGCGCGGTGCGATCTCGCGCTGCAGCTGGAGGACCCCGTCACCACCTATGGCTAAGTGAGCCTGTGGGTGGGCGCAGGTTGGAAAGGCGCGCCAGAGAAACTTTAAAGTGGATATCTAGGTTGCCAATCTGGTACGCACACCTGCTGAGAACCTTCGAAGGCTCCGTAGTGTCTGCGGGGAAAAGTTCTGACACCTTAGATTGGCGAATAAAACTCTTACCGCACGGATTCATTCAGTGTGCTTTATCGCACATTGCAGCAATCCCATAGGTCCTAGGCACTAATCTGTGGGATCATCAAGATCTCCAACTGTGCTTTAGCCGTTTGTGCAAGCCCTAAGGCGCTTTTACTGTGAAATTTGGCTCCAGATTCCACCTCAAAATCCATTCCTCTTCTAGAAATCCAATTAATCCCCGTCTCTTTGGCTTTAAAGATTTCCAAGAGCTCTGACTGAAGGGAATTAGTAACCTAGCATGTCAAACCCATAGTGGGTGTTGATTAACAATTTGTGGCAGTAAATCAGAAAACTACAAAACTGGAAAAGCTCCAGCATCAATTATGGTGGTGTTGGAGCTGAAATGTGATGAGCAGAAACCTAATCAATTGTGTTTTAGCATGTTTGATGGACTTTGATGTTTGATGGACAAAAGAAGTGGATGGTCAGCCTAGGACAGTGGTCCCCACTTTTTCAGACTATCAATCAACTTCTTTATTAAAAACTAAATCATGGGACTCCACCTGTTTTGAGTTCTTTGTCCAAAAAGATTCAGGATGATAAAGGGGTACCACAAAGTGATGAAAGCATGTTATGTGAATCTGAACGGCAGCAGACGTGTACATGAGCAATGGTCCATCTGTAGACAATTGCATACGGTCATGAGAGCCAGTCTACAGGAACCAATGACAAGAAAAGGGAAATTCAGAAGCAGAAATTGGCAGAACCCCAATATCCAAAGAGAGGCTGCTTGGTTTACTTCAGATACAGGGGTTCCCTAGAGAGAAGATGGACATACTAGGCTAAGAGCTCCATACCATTTAGAATGAGATTTAAATAGTATTTGACTCTTCGATTTCCAATTCATGATTGCTAAGCAACTTTCTGACAATGAATTGGCTTCCAAGTGACTTAGGGTCTATTAAAGGAACCTTTCAGAAAAATGGGTGACAGACAATAATCATCAGTGTAATAAGTAAGTTGTCTTAATGGTTTCTGCTTTGAAGATGTTCACTGGGAGATATTTGCTCAGAAATCATTTTTATGTTATATTCTGAATTTGCCTCATGGTATAAAAAAATTTTAGCCAGATATAGTGACACATGCCTGTAATCCCAGTGCAGGGAGACTGAGGCAGGAGGATCAAATGTTTGAGGCTATCCTGGACAATTTAACAACTCTGTGAGACTCTGTTAAAAGAAAAAAATTTAAAAAGTGCTGGAGATATAGTTCAGTGTGAAGGCTGAGTTCAAACCCCACCCCAGTACTGACCAAAAACAACAATGTTCAATGTTCATTTCTTTTATAGATTAATGTCTATGTGTCCCAATGTGTCTTAGATTACACATCCCTAAAGTGCAAGCTTCAGGTTTATTATGGTTTTTTTAATGCATTTAGCACAATCGGGACACAAGGCATTAGCTTAATTTCTAAATAAAATAAAGTATCTTTTATGGAGTTTGTATTCTATTAGGAAGACAAAAACATAAATGAACAACAACAAAAAACATGTCACTAGGTAACAAGTGCTGCGAAGAAAAAAAGAGGCTAGAAAGTGATTTTAGGTGGACATTGTTTTATAATAAGGTGAGGCATGCAATGTACTGAGGGAAGTAAGGGAGCATGCAGATATCTGGTGGTTAAGCATTCCAGGCGGAGGGAATTGCAAATGCACAGACTCTAAGCAGGAAGCATATTTAGAATGAAAACGGAGGCCAATGTATACCTGGAGTGAAAAGGAAATAAGAAAAACATTCCAAGTTTAGGAAGCAGCAGGGCCAGGGATCTAGCTCAGTGGTTTTGCTGTCTCAATCCCCCATACCAAAAAAAAAAAAAAAGAAAGAAAGGAAGCAGTGATCAGCATAAAGAGCAGAGAATGGAAACCACAGAGTCTAGTGTGCCTCCACAGCTAAGTTACAAGTGGGTCTGACAAGAGGATGGGACCGTATACTCTGGAGAGCTTTTGTAACTCACTGAACTTTAGGCAGTGGAAAGCCATTGATTTTAAATTATTTAAAAATTTTAAGTGGATGCGTGCAAAAGTTAAAACATTCAAACAATAGAGGACTCTATACAATGACTAGCAAATCTCCCTCACTCTGGTGATTCCAGTTTTTCCCACAGGCAAAGCTATTACTCTTCTGTTGTACCCTTTCAGAGATATACAGGTCTTTATAATCATGGATATATATAAAATCCCCTTACCCCATTTTGTGCACAAATGGTAGCAAGTTACTCTATTGTGTACTTTGTTTTTGTTATACAAAATATTCTGGTGTTCTGTTCCATAACAGAATATCCAGGATTCCTTTCAATGGCTACATCATATTCTATTGGAGGCAAAGGACTGGGATCCACAACCCTGGGCTCTGATTCGTGATTTGTTATGATCTCTACTACTCAACACATTGTAACTATTCATATCCATCACCAATATACTTGCTTAAAGCACCATCATCTCTCACGGGAACTTGTACAACAGCTCTCTAATTGTTTTTATTGCCAATCTTCCAGTATTTCTCCAAAATATTTGATGCTTTGAAGTTGGAAGGGTCATAAAAAGGTAAATCACATTTGTTATCAGCTTGATATGGAAGAGCCTGTAGATCATCACATTTCCAAACTATTTTAGAATGATATAGGATGTTAAGGATATTTCTAAGACATTTTCAAAATTAGGTTCCAGAATATGTAGATATTTATAATCTGTAATTTACCAGAAGGTATTCCAAAACTTAAAATGCAACATAAGATTCTATTTCAGGATAAGAAGGATGTGATATTTTTATGTATCCACTTCACTGGCCCACTTAGTGCCTGGATATTTAGTCAAATATTATTTTGGTTATATTTGTGAGGGTGATTTTAGATAAAAATTATTATATGAATTGGTAGTCTAAGTAAAGCAGATTGCCCTTTCCAACCTGGATGGTCCTCATCTTATCAGTTAAAAGCCTGAATAGAATTGAAAGATTGGATATCCCTCAAATAAGAGGAAATTCCTTCTAACTTCTTTGAGCTGGGATATAGGTCTTTTCTGGCCTTCAGACTCAAACTAAATCATAGGCTTTTCTTGCCCTTGAGCCTGTTGGCTTTCAAAATAGAACAACATGTGGCCTCTCATGATCTCTAGCAGATCTTAATACTTCTCAGCTTTCATAATCATATAAGCTAATTTGTACCTTATATCTCTATCTGCACCTATGTACTTGTATCTGTATACAAGTATACAAGTAAACACATATGTACATACACACCTCCTATTAATTCTGTATCTCTGGAGAAACTTTACAATGGATTAAGCAAACCTTACTCTGGTCGTGTCATCCCCCACCCCACCCCTGCATACAACTATCACTCCCAGCGTGGACTTAGGCAGTCCAAAATCAAAAAATGTCCACTGGGATGATAGCAGATTGCATGTGAACTTAATTCAGTGATAATGGAAATTAAAACTGAGGCAAAAGCCTGAGTTTACAGGCAAAAGCTTTGAGAAGGAGAGATACATGGAACCTCAGCATGAAGGCGGCACAACTCTGATTAAGAAGCTTAGCCTGGCCTATTAACAGAGGAAAGGAACAAGTTTTTATGGAGTTTCTGGGGTGAACTGGGGTCTGATTGATCATTTTCTTGGTTCTGGTTCTACAAGGTGGCTATGGAGAAGTCTTTATCCCTGAGGGGGCAATTTGATTCCCCTGAGATGATTGCTCTTCTTTGGTGGGGGGCAGCCTCAGTTCTGTGAAGGATGTGCTGGAATCCAAAGTGACTGCAAGTTTAGGGCAGTGACCAGAGACTTTGAGATGTCCATTCCACATGGTCTGCAGCAGGTATTGCAAAAGCTGGCAGTTTAATATCCATACAAACCTCTGGTGTCCTGTTTTGAAGGTAGATGAAGTGGGTTAGATGAATTTGGGGCATGGGTTACCAGGTTTTAGACTGACACTCCTTAAGTGATTAACATGCCTATATGCAGAGCTAATCAGGGATATGATTGAAAGTTTTAAGGTTGTAAAGGAGATGGAAAATGAAGGCAGAGATACTGTTATGGTTTAAATCTGAAATGCACCCCCAAAAGTGTTTGAAAGGTGACTGGATCATGGAGGAGCACTATACTTATCAGCAGTTTAGTCTACTGATGAATGCATAGCTGACTTGCTGTTAGGAGGTGGAGCCTGGTTAAAGGTGGGGCATGATCTGGAAAAGTATATTCTTGTCCCCAGCTCCTCCCTTCTCTCTTCGCTTCCTGGATGTCATGCTATGAGCAGCTTTCTTCTTCCATACCCTTCCACTATGTGTTCCTGCTTTAGAGCTAGCTGACTTTGGATTGAACCCACTGGAAACTGCAAACCAAGTAAATCTCTCCTCCTTTAAGTTGTGGATTTTGGGTCTTTTGTCCCAGTGACAAGAAGGTGACTAATACAGAGAAGTGGGGTCATTGTTGTGACTCTACTTGACCATGTGGTTTAGAAGCCTTTGGAACTGGTTTGAGGGAGGAGTTTGGAATGATTTAGAAAAGCCCTTGGTTGCTATAAGCAGAGACTGATGAGAGATTCTGGGAGCTCAGAAGACCAGAATGGTGATAGAAATCTGGACAGTAAATGACAGGTTCAGGAGGTTTCAGTTAAGAACAAGGACTCCACTGGCAGTTGGACCAGAGGACATGTGTGTTACAGCCTGGCAGATAAGTTGTCTTCATGGGCTTTAAGGGGCTAGGGTGGAAATGTTATTATTTAGATCTAAAATGTCCCCCCAAAGTCATGTGTTTGGAAGGTGACTGGATCATGGGGCCACTGTACTTATCAGTGTCATAGTTGACTTGTTATTAGGTGATGTAGCCTGTTTAAAGATGGATTGCTGGGCATGACCTAGAAAAGTGTATTCTTGCCCCCAGATTCTTCCCTTTCCCTCTGCTTTCTAGGTGCCATGGAATGAGCAGCTTTCTTTTACCATATCCTTCCACCATGCATTTCTTAGAGCCATATGGCTTTGGACTGAACCCACTGGAAAATGCAAGCCAAATAAACTTTTCCTTTTTTTTTTTTTTTGGTACCAGGGATCGAACTCAGGTCCTTGCACTTTTGAGGCAGGTGCCTGAACCACTGAACTAAATCCCTGGCCCAACTTTTCCCTTTTTGAGTTACAGGTGTTGTGTATTTTGTCCGAGCAATGGAGAGTGACTAATACAGATGCAAAATTTAGTTCTGTTTTTACTTACTCATTGGGCAGCTATAGACCCAAGTAAAGAGTCACTTTCTTAAAAAGCAAGAGCAGCTTTTAACTCCTTGACTCAGAAGAAAGCATAAGTCATGTTTTTAAGGAGTTACAGCCTAAGGGCCCAGGAGGTTTTTTTCCCCTCTGTCCCTCTGTGATGATCTCCAACAGTTTTATTTTCTCATCTAGTTTATTCTTGGACATGCTAAGGCAAAGGTATCCTGACTTTTAACAATGCACCTGGATCCTAAGGTTGATCAGATTGTGAGAGTGAAAGGGCAGGAAAGAACACATATTTTTAACAGTTTCAGGCCATTAATTAAAGCCCAACAATGCACCTGTCCTTTGTCCCCATGGTGGTCTCTCACCCCTCCAAGGGAAGGAAGAGGGCAGCAGGAAAGCTTATTTGGTCACGAGGAACTGAAAAGTCTCCTGATGCTCAGAAAAATGTGAGGAAATACCTGTTTGAATGGCTGGCTTGTGTTTGTGTCCCCTCCCCTTCCCTCTCTTTCCATTCTCTCTCCTCTCTTCTCCTTTCTCTGCTTCTCCAGCCCCTAGCCAATCCTGTAGCAGATATAACTGTATTAACATAACAGTAGCAATGGGGGTGCACTGGTGCCTAAAAAACAAAGGGAGCTTCCTGTCTGATCAGAACAGCTATAGTTGCTATTTTTTTCTTTTTCACTCTTGATACAGTTACAGTAATGGAAAGTGTGTGGCAGAGAGTTATAACTGAAGTCCCTGATTGATGGCTGAAGGACAAAAACAGGGAGGCCAGCAAAGCGAAAACCACTGGGAGACTTTAAAGAAGGAAAAGGAGCTTTGGAAAGTAATCTCATGAAGTTGTTATGACAGATGCATTAGTTATGCATTCACAGGTCCACTCTGAAGAGACCAAAAACTTTGAGAATTGCCACATCTCAGCCTGGCCACTGTGTTAGTCCATTTTTCATTACTAAATGAAATACCTTACACAGGCTTCTAATACAGAGAGGTTTATTTCGCTTGCAGTTTTGAAGATTAAAAGTCCAAGATTGGTGGTCCAACTGGTTTGGCTTCTGATGAGAGTAATGGATTATACTGCAATCCAGTATAACATCGTATAAGCACATTGGGCAAATGGTCATGACTCAAACTGGAGCAGTGAGAAAGTGAGCAGGGTCCTACATCCCTTTCAAGGGCACACTCAGCAACCTAAGGACCTCCAACAGAGCCCAACCTCTTCAGGGTCCACAGTACCTTCCAGTAGCACCACCCTGGGGGCCAAGCTTTGTATAATAGGAACCTTTGGGAGACATGCAACATCCAAAACCATAGCAGCCACCACACAGCACAAATTTGATAGATCTGAGTAGCACTGAAAAACTTTGAAAATGGAAATGACATTGAAACTACAACCTACAGGTTAGTCAGAACTTGTAGGCTAAACCCAAATATGTTGATTTTGGGTAACAACAAAAAGTAACATTCTTCATAATATTTAAATAAGTCAGATTTCCTAGGAAAGGAGAACAACAGAGAATTTGCTGCCAGCAAACCTGCTCCTTACAGCATATTCAAATTTTCTAGTTTATAATCCAAAGTTACTCAGAATATGGACAAAAATAAGAAATCTCAACTCTCACAGGAAAAGACAATAACAGATACCAACACAAGATGAAAAAAATTACCCAGTGAGACTTTAAACAGTTATTACAATAATGCTTCAAGAAAAGCAAACTTTCATGAAATGAATGGAAAGAAAGTTTCAGCAAGGAAATAGAATATATAAAGGAGAATCAGATGTAGATTTTACAACTAAAATACAAAAACCAATAAATAAAAAAAAATCATTGGATGGGATCAGTAATAGAATGAAGATGACTTAATAAAGAGTAAACTTGAAAATATATGGAGAAATAAAACAATCTGAAAAAAAGATAGAAATAAATGAATAGAGATTTGAGAAATAACATCTAATAGTTTAATGTCTGTGTCATTGGAATCTCTGAAGGAAAGATGAAAGAGTATGGCATAGAAAAATATTTGAGGAAATAATGGCTGAAAATTCCCCCAATTGAAGAAAACAGATACATTTACAGATTCAAGAAGTTTAAATTATTCTAATGAGGATAAGCCCAAAGGAATCTATATCCACACACATCACATAAAACTTCTAAAAATTAGAGGAAAAGAAAAATTCTTAAGAACCAGAGAGAGTCTCCGCTCACCACTCCGACCAAGAACACCCAATAGTCTCCAGTCCCCAAGTCCAAGGCAGTGTCAGCCTTGCCAGGCCTGCCCAAAAGAGAAAAAGAACAAGAAGCAATTGAACATATTGATAAAGTACAAAATGAAATAGACAGACTTAATGAACAAGCCAGTGAGGAGATATTGAAAGTAGAACAGAAATATAACAAACTCTGCCAACCAGTTTTTCAGAAGAGGTCAGAATTGATCACCAAAATCCCAGATTTTTGGATAAAAACATTTGTTAACCATCCACAAGTGTCTGGACTGTTTGGAGAGGAAGACGAAGAGGCACTGCATTATTTGACCAGAGTTGAAGTGACAGAATTTGAAGATATAAAATCAGGTTACAGAATAGATTTTTATTTCGATGAAAATCCTTACTTCGAAAATAAAGTTCTCTCCAAAGAAATTTCATCTGAATGAGAGTGGCGATCCATCTTCAAAGTCCACTGAAATAAAATGGAAATCTGGAAAGGATGTGACGAAATGTTCAACTCAAACACAGAATAAAGCCAATAGGAAGACAAGCTTCTTTACCTGGTTTACCAACCATTCTGATGCAGGTGCAGATGAGTTAGGAGAGGTCATCAAAGATGATCTTGGCCAAATCTGTTGCAGTACTACTTGGTTCCTGATAGGATGACAAGGAAGTGGGAAGGAGAAGAAGATGATGATGATGGGGAAGGAGAAGATGATGGTGATGAAGAGGGATTGGAAGACACTGATGAAGAAGGGGATGAGGATGAAGGTGAAGAAGATGAAGATGATGATGAAGGGGAGGAAGGAGAGGAGGATGAAGGAGAAGATGACTAATTGAACACTGATGGAGTCCAACCTTCTTTTTTGTTCTAAAATTTTCTCCAGACACTGGGAGAAAGTTGCAGTCTTCCCCCACCTTGTGCTCAGTTACCCTGTTCTTGAAGTCTTTTCTCAAACACCATGGTTCTGGACTTATTTTGTGGGGTGATACCTTGAACAGAATACAATGGGAAAAGTATCTCTACAACCTTCTGTTCTAAACTCATTTTTATCTTCTCCTGTCTCCACCCAAACTGTATGGAATCAACACTGTGCTCTGTGGGAAAAAAGAAAACCCTTCTGCTCCCTTCACTCTGTGGGAAGCTGGAGGGTGTAAGGCCCATGTGCAGTAGTGCATAGAATTCTACCTTTTTTCCTTCTTTCTTTCTATATTGGACTCAGAGATTACACTGTGTCTTTATGTGTATATGGACAGTTAGCATTCACCAACACATACCTGTCTACTTTCTCTTCAAAAAAAAAAAACTTTAAAAAATGGGATATAGAAGGTCAGCAAAGGGTGGGTTTGAGATGTTTGGGTGGGTTAAGCGGGAATTTGACAACATGGCTTCTCCTTTGGCATGTTTAATTGTAATGTTAACAGACATCCTTGCAGTTTAAGATGACACTTTTAAAATAAAATTCTCTCCTAATGAACACACACACACACACACACACACACACACACACACACAGCCAAAGAGACACAAAACATTATTTACAGGGGAACAATGAAAGATTCAAAGGATGGCAGATTTCTCATCAGAATCCAAGAAGACCAGACAGAAATAGAACAAAATTTTCAGTGTTGAAAGAAAAGAACTGTTACCCTATAAATCAATATACTGCAAAAATATTATTCAGAAGTGAAGTAGAAGTAAAGACATTCACAGATGGACAACTAAAACGAATTTGCTGCCAGCAAACCTGCTCTGAAAGAATTCTCTCTGGAGATTTAAATACTCCACAGAGAATGGCTATCATCAAGAAATCAACCAATAACAAATGCTATCGAGGCTCTGGGGGAAAAGGAACCCTTTTCCACTGTTGGTGGGAGTGTAGACTATAGTGAAACCACTATGGAAATTGGGGAAATTCCTCAAAAAACTAAAACTAGAGGTTCCATTTGACCCAGCGATTCCCCTCCTTGGTATCTTCTCGAAAAAATTTAAAGCATCAAACCACAGCTATATATGCACACCAATGTTTACAGCAGCACAATTTGTAATAGTTAAATCTTGGAAACAGCCCAGATGCCCATCAATAGATGAATGGATAAAGAAAATGTGGTTTTTATACGCAATGGAGTACTACTCTGCCATAAAGAAAGGTAAACTTGAGACATTTCTAGGTAAATAGATGCACCTTGAGACCATATTCGAGTCAAATAAATTAGACACATGTTTAAACATTGCATTGTTTTTCTGGTATGAGAAACTGAAAGGATAAATAAGGACCAAAATGTGTACAGATATTGGGAAGTAGGAAGAAAATCTTCAAATGGGAAGAGGAACAAGGGAGCGGGAAGGGGAAGGGAAAGAAGGGAAAAGAAAAAAAAGAATAGAAGGAAAAAGTGTTAACAAAGCTTCTGTAAATAAGGAGAGAAAGAGGGGTTGAATGAAGGGAAGGAGACTGAGGAAAAAAGAAGAACTGAGATATATCATGTACAAATACAAATTCCCTATGATGAATGTGATCATTATGTATATCTAAAGTATACCAATAACATTAATTTTTAAAATACATGAGTTAAAAAAATACCATAGCCCAAATATATGCTATTTATAGGAAACACACTTCAAATATAATTATGTATATACATTAACACAAAAGATGGAAATATATATCCCAAGTAAACACTCGTGAAAAGAAAGCTAGAGTGGCCACTTTAACATCAGATATAACAGACTTCAGAGTAAAGAAAATTACTAGAGATAAAGGACACTACATAATGATTTTTAAAAGTTAATTTACCAAGAAGACATAAATTCTCAGTGTGTGGGCATCTTCTGACTCAGCTTTTTGTCACTGGGACAAAGTACCTGAAATACACAATTTAAAAGAGGAAAGATTTATTTAGCTTGAAGCTTCAGAGGTTTCAGTCCATGGTAACATCATGGCAGAAGAGCATGGTGGAGCAAAGCTTCTTACTTCATGACAGCTGGGAAGCAAAGCGCAGGGTAAGATGTCTTGTCACCAGTTTAGACTTGAGATTTGGGCAGCCCAATGAAGAAATGCAGAGTCACAGACTATGTTAAACATCTTTTATTCAGCTGAATAGCCATAGTCCATCTGTTTAACTGCTCTTGTGGCCCTAGACACTGTACATTTGCAGCAGTCCTTAGCCTCTTAACCAGCCAATTTTTGCAGCAATCCTTTGGCCACTTACATGTGGCCAGTCTACATGTGCTAGCAACAACCTTGGTTATATAAGTTATTTGTACCAACCAGCGTTGCCCTTGGCTACAAAAGTTATTTACTTTGGGGTATCAGGAGGTGGGCCTGTGCTGGAGCTCTGCTGAGACAGAACCCACTGCCTCCCAGATCCCAGCCCCTCCACAGCCTAACCAAAGTACTGCCATCTTGTGCCTTCATGGTTCCCAACAGAAGAACAGCAGCAAGAAATATACCCTCCCAATGTAAGCGTCCAGTGACACACCTCCTCCAACTGAGCCCTATCTCACAACGCATTTCAGTTATGAACATCAGAGGATTAATCCACTCATCGATACAC
Source organism: Heterocephalus glaber (assembly GCF_053883595.1). Lineage (NCBI taxonomy): Eukaryota > Metazoa > Chordata > Mammalia > Rodentia > Bathyergidae > Heterocephalus > Heterocephalus glaber. The sequence goes on along the minus strand of NW_028258320.1, from coordinate 45,646,284 downwards.
AGCCCCATGATCCAATAACTGGTCAGGACTCTCTTAATCCAGTCTATTTGATAACTAAGCTTAACTTAAACAATTGAGCTTCAAAATACATGAAGCAAATATAGATATAACTGTGTTTCTTAAGTTATTTCTTATAGCTGACTCAACTATTCTGAGAATTTCTTTTGATCCAGTAATAGGCTGATGTATTGTTTTTGATAATTTTGCTGTTTTTCTACTAGTTCTGTCAATTACTGAGAGAAGAGTGTTGAAGTTGCCAACTTTAATTATGAGTTTATTCCCAGAATAATTGAATAAGCTATAAGAAATACAGTAACATTCACAACCAGGGATGCTACATATCACACAGCTCCAGGAGTCCTTGCCCGTAAACTTTGAGTTGTGTAGTGCATAACCTGCATCAAGTATATGTAATGGTCCTGACCACATAAAATACTGTGCATCTCACTTGGATGAGTTTTACTTTTGAAGGGGAAAAGCAATATATAGAACATGATCTCATGCATATATATGCATGTGTGTATAGATTGTTATATGAATATTTGAGAATGCTAGTTAATTAAACGAATACAGACTTGGCTGGTAAGGGGACAGGAGAAGTGAATAATGTGGGTGGCAGAGGGGAGAACAGTGGGATAGGGACTCAAGCAAGAAGGAAAAAAACTGCTCTTTAAAAATACAATCACATTATGTGCACCCATGTTCATAGCGGCACAGTTTGTAATAGCTAAAACTTGGAAACAGCTCAGTTGCCTATCAACTGGAGACTGGATAAAGAAAATGTGTGTGTGTGTGTGTGTTGTTTTTTTTATAAAATGGAGTACTACTCAGCCATAAAGAATGAGAAATTAGATATATTTATAGCTAAATGGATGTACATTGAGGTGATACTCTTAAAGTGAAATAAATAGGACACCTAATAGTTTCTCTGGTGTGAGAAACTGAAAGGAGGATCAAAATGTATAATAGATAATGAGAAATAGGAAGAAAAGGGGCAAAGGGGAAGGGGAAGTAGTAGGGGTAGGAAAAAGGAAAGAAGAGAATGGAATTAACATGCAAAAATGAAAAAATGGAAACAAAGTCTGTAAATAGGGAGGGATGGAGGGGTTGAAAGGAGGGCAGGGGAATGGGGAAAAAAGAATCAAGAGAGATTATGTAAAGGTGCAACTCTCCAATGATGAATGTCATTGTATTATATATCTAAAATGTACCAATAAAATTAAGTAAAAAAATATAATCACATTTACTCACTTTCATAAGATAATGATTTTCTGTAAAAATTTTTTTTGAATAAAAAAGGAAATATATTTTGTTCAATTGCTTGAACCTTTTCAGTGATTTTCTACTGACCTTGAAATGAAATCCAGACTCTACTATGACCTCGGTGACTCGGTCCTTGCCTACCTCTCCAGTCTTGTACGTTACTACTCTTCCCCTGCCCAGGTAAGTCTCTCTCTGGACCCAAGCCTTTTTGCAATCCAAGTTTCCTGTGCCTTGCCCGCTTTTGCCACAGGTTCTTTGCATTTAGTTACCATTAATCTGTGGAAGACTCAACAGCTTCCCCTTTTTCCTCATCAATAGAATGGTGATTTTAGTTGGGAGAGCAACCTTTATTTAAAATATTTTCTCTCCCCATCTCCCTGTTGTTTGGAGTGATACAGTTGATGGGATATAAGTAGAAATTACTGGGTGTGGCCTCCTGGGAAATTTTTTTTTTACACAAGGTCTTGCTATGTTTCCCAGGCTGGCCTCATATTCCTGGGTGCAGCCTCTTGAATACTTGGGTCACCAGGTGCATACCATCATGCTGGACCAGTAGAAAGCTTTTTAAAAGAGCAAAACTGAGCTGGATGTTGTGCCACATGTCTTTAATCCTGCCACTCAGGAGGCTGAGGCAGGAGGATTGTTGCAAGTTCAAGGCCAGCCTGGACTACATAGTGAGATCCAACTGTCATCTTTTTTTTTGGTACCAGGGATCTAACTCAGGACCTTGGGCTTGTGAGGCAGGCACGGTGCCACTGAGCTAAATCCCCAGCCCCTCAATTGTCATCTTTTATTTCCCCTTTATCTTGCTGCATTTTCTGACCATGAGAATGGTTGTGAAGCTAAGGCCAAGGTTATCAAAGTGTGCTCCCCACTTTATCAGCCTCAACATCACCTGGAAACTTACAAATGCAAATTATCAGGTTCTACTCTAGACCCACTAAATCAGAAAGTTTGGGAGTGTGGCCCAGTAATCTATTTCCACAGGCCCCTCAGGTGCTTCTTATACTTGTTGAAGTTTGAAAGCCACTGAGTTAAACCATAAAAACTTCTTTAGTGAAAGCCAAAATGTTGGATAAAGACAAGTATACCTAAGACAGTGAGAAGCCACTGCACCAGACTTGGACTGCTTCCTCTGGCTTTGCAGTTATGTGAAAAAGTAATCCCTGCTTAGTTTAGCTACTGTTATTAGGTTTCTGTTACATGCAATTGAATACAATTCTAATTGAGAAATAATTTTTAAAATCTCAGCTTAAACATTATCTCTGTAGAGAGGCCTCTTAACTATTCTGCTTACACCCTCGACCTCCAATAATGTTTTCAATCATCTCTTCTTATTTCTATCCTTTAGAGCACTCTTCATCCCCTGACATTTTTTTACTTACTTATTGGTTATATTTGATAGTGTATACACTGTGAGAATGTAAACTTTGTAAGAGCGTAAACTTCACACTGGTAGGATCTTTCTCTTTTCACTGCTGTACTCTAGCACATACTAAAGTGTCTGGCACATAATGGATACTCTGTAATTATTTGTGGTATGATTTAAAAAACTTTAAAACTATTCCATTTAAAAGTATGTATTTTTAAAACATTTGAATGAAAAATGATTCATAATAGACAACTTCACAATTTTCAGAAGAAATTAATTTAAAAAGTAGCAGATACACCTGTAAAAAATGCATGTTATAAAAGTCCTCCATACTTGTCAGTGACTATTTTGCTACCTTACTCTTAAGTGGCCTACCAATTCTAAAGCCATACACAACTAATAAAAGGTCTAGGTAAACATTCATGTCCTACAGAAATGAATACATAAATTTAGCATTTCTATGGTAATGCCATCTTTTCACAGGCACCATTTTGCACCACCTCAAAGTGGGAGACTTGTTTAAAAATAAAACTTCATATAACACTTAAACACAAACTTTAAAATAAAAACAAAAATTCTAATCAGTTTTCTTATGCATGCCAGAAGACACACAATTAGGTTTGAACTTAAGGGAAAAAATTCCTTCATCCACGTTCCTATCTCACCTCTTCTGGTCATCTCAAATTAGGCCCAAGATTAACATCACTGGAAACAAACAAGGCCATCTCTAGCATCGGCCTATGTGGCAAATTTGAGGAAGGGACACAGATTGGAGGTTCCCTGTGGGTGAATTTGAAGGTCTCTGCTTTCTATTTGAGTGAAGCAAGAAGACGAAGTGGTCTTGCAATGGGACAGGGGAATTTTATCTTTACTCAGATAAAACTGTGCGGGTCAACTTTTGGAAATCTGTATTCCTTGGTTATATTTTTAAAATGATTAGTTGTTAAGTCATATTTAAGTAAATTGTGTAAATACTTTTCTCCATGGAGCACAGAAAAATGAAGTAGAATAAAAATATTCAGTATCGCTTCCTTTTTAGATCCCTATTCATTCTTTCTGGAGCAGCTACTAGAATCTACATGAGCCTCCCTGTGGCAACTACTGGGAAAAGAAGATAACAAAAAAATGCCAGAGGCCGAGTAGGGGCCACTCACAAGAAAAAAAGAGCCCTGGGATTTGTTAAGACAATTTTCTTACTTCTTCACAGAGTCAGAAAAAAAATTAAGAGTTTCCTGGGAGTCCCTTCCAAATATGAGGAGCTGTAAGGATTTCTTGTCAAAGTATCCTAAGAACAAACTTTTAAGAAGTCCCTAGAAGCTGACTTCTATAGATTTGCCTGGTTTTCTTTACCAGTGAAATAACCTTTTATCTTATGAAAGGCAATGACCTTAAGTTTCAATTTGAGTAACTTCTACATGCAATGGTATCAGAACCTGCATTAAATGTACCATCCTGACTTTAGTAATGACAGCATTCTGTATGGCTTCATTCTTTTTCTATTAACAGTCTATCACAATTGCCTGGGGAGTTTGCTGAAAATAATGCAGATTCTGGAGCTCCACTCTCAGAGATCTGATTCAATAGGTCTTAGGTGGCATCTGGAATCTTCATTTTCAACAGGACTCCAGATGATTCTTGTGAAGGTGGTGTCAGATCCACATTTGAGAAGCATTGACCTTAGGGGGAACAAGCCAGAATTGCTTCTTTTCCAGAGTAATACTTGCTGTAAAGAGTAATTCTCAAAAGATCTTCCTGGAAGAGGTCTCTGGTGAAGTGATCTACATTTATCCTCAAAGACTGGAGGGAAGGAGATAAAGGTTGGGGTTACTGCCCAACTCTGTAAGTGAATAAAAAATTGGGATTAGCACCTATCTGGATTTAAGGATAAGCAGCAAAATCTTGATAACAGGAAAGTGATGGCTTCTGGTTTAGGGGACCATGGTATGATCTCTTGCCTTTCCCTTCTTTTCAGTGATGTTGGGCTAAGGATACCAAAAAGACCCACACAGATAATATGTTGTTTGGGTATGGGTGAATATATACAGCTAAAGCAAATTCTGTCTCAGGAAATTCAGAAGAGTGAATTCCAGTTTGATACATGGCATCAATAACTGACTGAACATCAGTGTATGGCATCTGGATAGGAAATCCTGTGACCTGGATCAAGGTAAGAACAACACACAAACTCATTACAATCATAGATATAATTCAGAATTACTGTACCCCAAAAAGATCACAGAAGCCTCAAAGAAATAGTGGTCATAAAATAATAATTTGTTTTTATGCATGCTGATTATGTACTAGGTATAGTACTAAATGCTTTACACACATATTTAATTGCCAAACCAGCTTTTTGAAGTAAGTTCTATTGTAACTCCCACTTTACAGATACAAAAGAGTACAGCCAGATCTGTCTGATGCCAGAATCTGCTTATTTAACAGGCCACGAACTTGTACCCTTTCTAGATGGCAAACTACAAACAAGAAAGTTACTGGATCCTGCCTCCACATTTGAGTGTTTTAAGTGAGATTTTCTTCAACAATGACTTGATTTATATTTACTAAGTGACTATGTGCTAGTATTAAAGGATTTTGGAGTATGGCCCTGTGTAAAATTATTTAATAATACACAGATGGCAGTCATAAATCTTATGTAACTCTTAGATTATTTATCTAAGGAGGATTTTCTTAATTCTCAAATCTATTCACATATCCTTTCCATGTGATGGAGTATGTACTGTCCTTCTTTCTCCCAGATTACTTCATAAAATATAATGATTTCCCTTCTCTCTCTCTCTCTCTCTCCTTTGTTACAGTACTGGAACGTGAATCCAGGGTCTTTGTTCTGAGCTGCATCCTCGTTTCTTTTTAATTTTGACATAGGATCTTAGTCACTAAATTGCCTAGTGTATGCTCAAACATGTAATCTTCCTGCTTTAGTCTCCCAGAGTGCTGGTATTACAGGTGTGTGCCACCATGCCCCTGTCATTTCTGCAGTCCCTGGCACAATGCCTGTCATATAGAATAGAAATAATAGTTACCATTTACTGAACAGGTACTAGCTACTGGGCACAGTGCTGAGTATTGCATTTAATCCTTTTCACAACCACAAACCACATAACTTTTTTATTTCTGTTAGCTAGTGAAATACAATGTATAGAGAGTTTAGGTAATTTGCTCTAGGTCAAAGCTAGTGAGTAGTTAAACCAGGATTTGAATACAGGTTTCTGGGTTAGTCCAGGTTTATTATTGCTGACTACATTATTAAATAGATAATTTTATGTAGGAATTCCAAGTTTTAAACCTTGTTCTACATTTAACTATGTTTTGCTTACTGGTTCACCTCCCCCCCCATTCTATTAAAAGTAAGGCAAAGAAAAACAAAACAAAATTTCCTCCTATTCATAAATAGTGCCTGCAGAGTGCTTCTTAGTAGCTAAATTAGTCACTCCCATCAAATCTCCTTACTTCCACCTTTCAGAGAAGGAGACATCTAGCTTATTGGATGGTAGAGGGAAGAATTCTCACTCTTAGAAGGCTGGAGTGTTCAAAAACCTACTGGAATGGTTCATAAGGAAAAGGAGGAAAAAGGATGCCTGATGTTGGGGTTAGGGTAGAAGGAATGGAAGTCTTAACAAAATACTAAATGTCCAATATATTTGCTATGGACTTGCTGCGTTTGAGATAGCTGTTCACTATCCAAGAAGATGTCAATGGGATAATGAATATAAATGGAAGGTTAGGAGAGAAGTCCAGGTTGAGTGTATAAATTTGGGAGTAATTTGAATATGGGAGATATTGAAGCTTGCCCAAAATCCTCTTGCTCAGAATCAATAATAGAAAATTCATTTTATTACTAGAGATCCTCTTTCAGTTTCTCAATTGCAGGATGATTTCCTTCGGGCATCTTTTTCCAAAGTTTGTAGTTTATCCACCATAAGACATACCACTGGTTAAAAAAAGCCAGGCGGCTGGGGATTTAGCTCAGTGGTTTCGGCACCTGCTGCGCAAGCGCAAGGACCTGAGTTCGATTCCCGGTACCAAAAAAAGTCATGCAATATGATTCTGGTAATAACTACTCACTAGACTTGGTTTTTCCCTTTTTGTCTACAAGTAAATGGATTTTAATGCCTTAGTATCTATCTTCCAGGACCAAGATATAAAGGCATTTCAGAGATATTTAAGATTGCTATTTATCAATTAGCAATACAAAAAAGCAAATGTCACTAATGCATTAAATCTTATACAAACCCAGTAAAATTGTAGCAGTCTTTCAAATTCACTTTCTTCTTCAGATGAAACAAGACTTGCTGTGCCAAGTTCCAGTTTAGGAAGGATTTGTCGCAAAAGACAAGTACATTGTCGATTCCAACGTGTTGGGTGCTTAGGTCTCCATTCCATTATTTTACACTTTAGAGTTCTTTCAATCCTAAGATAAGAATGCAAAGATAATTTTGTGGCAAATTACAATTCATTTAGTAAATATGATGTGAGTTTTGTCACTTTTATTCAAATACTGTATGAGAATCATATTTTTGGTTTTAGGAAGAAATCAGCCTCTACAGTGATGGTTGTCTACCACCATTCACATTAAACTAAGAGATAAATCGACTTTTGGTTGGCTGGTGACAGCAAAAATCTTCACTGGGTATCCAGAAATTAGAGCTCCAAAGCACATCTCTTTACTGGTATATAAGCAGCTGCCACCTGGGTGTGATTTGACAACACCTACCATCTAATCACTGTGTCAACATTCCACTCTGTAAGAGCCTCCTATGACACAGGACATTGTATTCCCTGAAGAAATCATTTTTACAAAAACTCAGTTATTTGGCCTATGATGATGTTAGCAGGGATGGGATTATTAGATCAGTTAATTTATTAAGCAGAGTTGTCTAATGAGACAATGGACTGATAAGTTTGGTGATGGGCTTCCCCCTTCTAGAATGTAGCTCTTTCCATACAGGCAGGGATTTTTACTGGTCTTCTCAGGCCCTAGAATGGTCTGTAGGGAAAAATAAAGCCAAAGATGGCTATAGTTTGGTTCACACTGTTGGAGGTAGTGGTGATTTCTGGTGGACATTAAATCCAAGTCAGCAAGATTTTAGCACAGGTATACCTCATTTATTTCTGTAAAAAACTGATATAACCAACATTGGTTCTGGCTGATGTGACTAACTTATATAACCAAGGTTATTACTGGCATGTAGCCACTACTATGTAGACACTTATGCACAGTTAGACTAGCAGGTGGGCGGGGGCCTGAGGACCGCAATGTGAGTTGGCACCTGAGAATAAAGGCATGTTCAGACATTTCCACAACTCTGTGTCTCTTCCTCAGGCTCTCTGAATCTCAAGTGAACCTTCTCAGTCTGACCTGGTGACGAGATACAGTCTCTAGTAAGAAACCGTGCAGGGAATAGTGTGAACTCATTGATGGGACTGTCCTAGGAAGCCTCTCCTCTGTGTAGGATCATTGTGTGTGACAGAGTCTTTACCACAGTGTGTTACCAACAAAGCTGCTAGGAGTCTCCTCTTGGCTAGCTTTATATTGCAACTAAGCAGGCTAGAGTTTGCAGAGGGTCTCAGTCATGGCCATGCATCAGAATAAATCATCTGTGGTGTTTTATTAGACTATTTCACTTCCAAGTATTCAACAAGCCTGGTCTGGGCCCCTGAAACCTGTATTTTTAAATAATTCTAGAAGCAATGTTGATGAAAACTAGAAGTTGAGAACAATTTCCCTACTCATTACTTACTTTTAAAAAATTGGTTAAGAAATGGGAAGCAAGTGATGGGAATAACAGGTAGAGTGGGTTGTGTGCTAGTGAGGAAAGGAAGTGGCAAAATGATATTCTTCATATTGTTTTGATTAATTGCTAATGGCATACCTGCCAGCCTGATATGTGAGTTTGAGTCACTGAGGGAAATCAGATCCAGAAGTTTCTGATGCATTTGGAGCAGGGATGAGGCCTTTTTCAAAGTCTGTGACCCTTTGGGTTGAGTGAACAACTCCTCAAGGCACTAGTGTGTATGTCTTGGGGAAAGAAGAGAGGACCTACGAGTGACAATATAGCTATTTCTGTCACCCAAATGAGATGTTTTTACTATACCCTGGGTCACAGGCCATTTATCTTTCTGTCCTTTCAAGAAGTATGAGCTACTGCGTTATTACTATTACCATAGCTCAACAAACATCTGTGCTAAGAAATTTCCAGCAATGAGCTACAAGGTTTCCCTGAATTAACTTATACTCTTTCTTTCAAGGGGTGCCCTGGGTGAAAGAGGGGTCATTCTTCAATGTCTATACCAAGAAACAAGTACTGTAGTTCAGTGGAACTAACCAGTACAGTCTCCCTTTCCATGCTTCAGTTGCTTAATCTCACAGGTATTTTAAAAGGCTGGGTTAGAGGACTAAAAGGTGACTAACGAGATTAGCAGAACACAGTACCTGTTCTTTAGATCTTCTACCATATTTTTATTTGTATCAGAATAAATGATTTCTTCAGGCTGAAAGACATACAACTGAAAGTTAAGAAAGATTCTAGAGAAACCATCTTTATATTACAGTTACCCCTGGAGTTCTAGGAGTGGTGGGACCCAAACCAGTTTATTGGAATAAAAACACTGAATCCATTAAATAAAACATAGATCACTGCATTTCATTTGATTTCAAAATTACTTTAACAGAGTATGTGGACAGGGGACAGGCAGATTTAAAAAGAAGGTATTTTTCATAAGTAATACAGACCTGCTATTCCATTCATTTATCCAAACAAGCATTTGACTTGCTGATGATTCTAACAAATAATCTTTGGCAGCTGAACAAGTCTCTTCCAATTACTGTGTCTCTGGTGAAGTTACTTAAACTCTGTTCCGAGTCTCACTTGCCTCATCTTTAGAATACGAGCTACACTATAATAGTGCATACTACTCTGGGACCTTATGATGGAGATTTTTAAATATAGGTAATGCCTGGCACATAGGGAATGCTCAGTAAACATCCAACATTATTATTATTGTTATTACTCTTCTAACATGACTTATCATCATTCTTCCCTCAGTATTTGGTTCTCACAACTGACAGGAGCCAATTCTTTGTGCTTGTGTGTCTGTGTGCACACATTTGTGGGTGTATAAATTAACACACACACATAGACATATAGACGCACACATGGAATCCATTTCAAACTTCCCTGCCTCCACGCCTTTGCTCAGGCAACTCTCTGTCCCCGAAAGCTGAGGGCCAATGCTCTTCCCTGTTTCCTTATGTTCCTGTCCTAGGAAAGAATTTCTAGGAGAGATGGAGGGCTTCTCAACTCAACCTTGCTCTCCCTGCAGGGCTCACAAAAATGACAGTAAGGGGGTGGGCTTAGTTTTTATTATGAGTATTCTCTAGCTGAGGAACAGAGGAAGTTATAGGGATAGATGTTCTTCGTTCATGAGTGGAATGAGGGTTGTACAAAAGGTGAGCAATGCCTGATAATACTCTAGGTTGCCAATGTGTGGCCTCCAGGCCAGCAATGTCAGAGCTAGAAACTTGTTAGAAATACAAATCTTGTCCCTCCCTTCAAACCCACTGAATCCAAAATTCTTGGGTGAGGCCTAATGAGCTGTGTTTTAATAAGCATCCCCCTCAGGTGATTCTGATGCCTGCCATGGTTGGAGAACCACTAGATTATAGTCTTAGGCCAAGGGAGCATCCCCACAACAGAAAATTGTAGGAGACAGAAGACATTAAGAAATAGAAGTACAAACATCAATGTCACCTTGAAGGGGCCAGCAGCTATTCCAGATAGGACAGGCAGACTAAATTTCCTGATTGCTCTTACCAACTGCTGTCTAGCCCTCTACCCCAACCTGGGCAATGCCTGTGGATAAGTTAGGTCTCTTCAGATTTGAGAATTAGGCCTGGGTATACTGACTTGATATATTTATGAAGTCTGCTTTCTTTTTCAGCAAAAGCCTCTTTTTTTTTTTTTTCCTGGGAATTCATGTCCTTTAAAAGTTCAAGAGGGTTTTCCTATTAACCTCAGCTCTGGATGCCCATGTATTCATCCCATACACTTCAATTTGTGGTTTATTCTTGGACAAATGTGGCAAGGCAGAAGATGGAGAGCGCCATTAACCCACAGGAAATAAATCAGGAGAGATAGCAGTCAAACACAAGTATGGGCTTCTATTTATGGATTCAACTTGGCATAAAGTTTAGTTTCTATCCTCAGAGAGACTCTTATAATACAAGGTTAATTATGGCACTCCTTGCTTTAGTGCTGCTCTTTCTGACTGCCCTGAGGATAAAGGCCCAAAGCCTTGATTCTGTTCACTCCTTAGCTCATTTCTGCACACTCCCTGCTGAGTCAAACTGGCCTTCTAGCTCCTTAATAGTTTATTCCCTCACCACTTCAAGTCTCACCTTTCTTGCCCTGCTATTGCAATCATTCTCTTCCCTGACTTTCATCTAGGCAAGCTCCTCCTGTTCACCCTTCCTCATTCAGCTTGTCACCATTTCTCCTGAGAGCCCTAAAACTTCATTCCCTTATGTACTCCCAAAGTTCATTCATTTCTTCTCTAAGCACATTGATCATGCCCCACTGCAGTTGATTGTTTTGTCCTGTAGAGCAGAAATTCCAAGAACACTGAGATATAACTTTTTTCTTTGTGGTACCTCCACCTAACACAGCAATGGGTCAAAGCAGACATCAATAAATATCTGAATGAATAAGAGAATGATAATATATTGAGCAAACATCTTCATTTCTCAATAGTTTATTTACCCTTCAGGAGGCAGCCATGCTTCAGCCACAGCTTTGGGCTGGGAAAAGCAAGACATGAACTGTAGAGGCTGTAAATGTGGTTTGCTTAAGAGAGATAAGCATATTTCCCCTTCATAAAAGTGACATTCCAGGGCCAAGGATGTAGCTCATTGGTGCCATGCCTGCGCACGCACAAGGTCCTGAGTTGATCCCCAGTACAAAAAAAAAAATAAGACATTTCCAACAGGAAATATACAAATATATATATATGCTTGACCTACATGGAAATGCTTAGAAAGATGCATAAGAAACTAACTACTGGAGAGTAGTTATTTCTTAGAGAGTGGGAAATATGCCCACTCTCCCTGAAGGGGAGAAAAACTTCTTTATATACTTTGGTACTCTTTTTAGCCCCTCCTAACCATCATGCATTCTTTGTGATATTGTGAATTGCCTTGAATTCATAAGCACAGAGAATAATGTAATGAACATCCACTTGATATACCTATTTGCTCCCTGATCTCATTCCTTTTTTTCCCTCTCCCCAAAGATAACTTTTTATTTGATTTTGATATTTATCATTCCCATGAAAGCCTCTCTCCCTCCAACACAAATAATATGTATTTTTCAAATTTCATATAAATGGTTTTGTATTATATGCATCTGAGCTATCATTTCACATCTTTATTTATTTTGTTTAACATTACATTTTTTATATTCATTCTTGTTGATATGCTCTAGGTCAGAGGTTCTGAACCTTGATTGCACACTAAAGTCACCTGGAAAGATTTTAAAAACTACTGATATGTGCCTTCCACCTTCAGAGATTCTGATGTAATGAGTGTATAGTCAAACTGAGAATTACTGTAAATTTGCCCTCATAGAAAAGATCATTGTGTGAGTACTTCCCAGCTCATGTACTGACTTTATAATTAATAAATTGTTCCCAATTTTTTGATATTTCAAGTTATTCTACAATGAATATTGTACTTGGCTCCTGTGCATGTTCCTAATCTACAGTATCTATGTATAAGTTTGAATAAATGGATCAAAGGTTATTCATCTTCAACTTTACCAGATATCACATTGCTTTCCAAACTAGTAGTTTATATCTTACTATTTCTCTTCCTTGCCAACACTTGGTATGATCACACTCTTTTGGTCAATTTTATGCACTTAAATAGTATTTTATTTTTAAAAACTGAACATTTGAGTTACTGCTTCTGTCTTGCCTATTTTTCTATTTTTTTTCTCTCCTTTCTCTCTCTCCTCTCTGACCCTACAGTGCCCAATTTGTGGACTTTGCAGTTGCCTTCACCCTGCCACACGATGTCCTTCAATCCAGAAACATCTGTGGAAATGATATTTGGAATGCCTTCCCCAAGTGATATGAGTACATCACAAGTTCCATAGGCCAAGCCAACTATGGATTGAATTAGTTTTTGGACTCCCATGAGCCTCAGGCAGCAAGATTATAGCTTTCAAAATCAGGGGAGTAGAGAAGCCCTATCATAATCCCTGGCTTCAAAAAACAAGACCTGATTTTCTGGAAGCATTTTCAAGCTTTGTTAACATCTTTGCATCAGCCCTACTCACTGCTAGTGTTTCTGTCCTGTTTCTAGTCCATAAGATAATTACCTCATTTTGGGGCCCTGATGTACATTTTTTGATAATTTAAGACAAAACCTTTTCCCTAAATTTCTTCCTTTCTTTTCTTTCTTTTTTCTTTTTACATTTAGAGGAAGGGGCCAAAGTAACCCAAACACAGATTAGATGGCAGAGAAAACTAGTTTTGGTTAACACTGCCAAATAATTCAATAAGCAACCAACCATAAAACATAACAAGAGTTGTCACTAGAATTTATGGCAACTTTCATATAAACACACTTAGAAGAACATAATTTACCTGTATGCTTTGTACTTTTGTCCCCTGAAAACTTTTTGGAAGCAACTGTTTCCAGAAACTTTCCTTTGAATAGTCAAAATATATAGCCATTGGTGTATTATTTTGTTGAACATTAAACCAGACCTATTAAAATATTAACATAAAACCAATGTAGGACTATAGGAATACAAGGTCCGTGATTAGGATAGAGCAAATGTTTACAGTTTTACTACTCAACAAAGTGGCAGAAGACAAGAGTTCTGAGGTAGAAGACAGATTCCAGGATTTTGGGATCAGAGGACTACCTCCATAAGTCTCAACCTTAGAAGCTCTATAGAATCACCTGGGGAAGCTTTAAGGATGAAGATTGCCTAACCCCCGTGCCCCAGGGATTCTGATTGAATACCTATGTCATCAAAGTTCCCCAGGTGATTCTCACATATAGTTAAGGTGTCTCTTGAGACAACTCAAAATAAGATTTCTCTCCATATACTTACATTCCTGTCATCAAACAAACAATCTATGCTTTGTAAGGGACAAAATGGATCAAACTGCTTGTGACATTGTCCAGTTGATGGATTCCAAAGCAAATATTCATTAGTTTCTTGAGTTAATACATAGGCAACATGACCCTGAAAGGAAAAAGATTGAAAGTCATTTTTGGTGGTTTTAACTTTCATATGTGGAAATTATAATGTAACGATTCTCATTTCTAAAATAAAATATTTTAAAAGGCTTCTAAAATTTTTTAAAAGGGGAAAAAACCTCTTAGAGCTCCAAAACTCCTCAGACCCAGGTTAGAGTAAGGATTCAAATGAAAGAATGCTGTGGGTTCATCCTGAAGGTAGTACAATACAGTGGACCCTTGACTTACAAACTCAATCAGTTCCCAAGGGCTGGTTGTAACTAAGTCAGTACATCTGAGATCTGGATGTTTACCTAGGTACACGCTATAGATAAGAGGCAGATGAATCTTCCGTTAACCTAATTAACCTAAGTTGTTTGTGTTTCAGGCCAGTTGTAATTTGAGGGTCCACTGTGTGCTATTCTGACTAAATAAATATAATGATGACTTTCCAACAGATACTATTAAAGTGTTCTGAGATAGAAGCACTTTTGTCTAATTTCCACAAAGGTGCTATACAGACTGTCTGCACTTTGGTTAGACTATACTTGAAGACTGAGGGTGAACACCAGGCTGAGTTAGGGACTAGAAAGTAGCTTTAGGCTCTGACAGAACCAATAAAGAAGTTAAAAAGCCACTAAATCAAATTTGAGAACAAGGTTTGGAGTTACAGGCTAAAGAGAAAGTAGACTGGAACGTAGTCAGACAGGAAACCAGTCTGAGAATAAAAAGTAATCTTGTCGGTATGTTGCCCTTAACATACCTTTTGCAGTGTAAGACTTTCTCAGCAAAGAATAAATATATCAAATTATAAATTTAACATTTATTGTGTATTTGTGTGTGCCAGGTACTATGCTAAAGAATTATACTAATTTTTCTTACTTTAATTCACTCCCAATTCTGCGAGGTACAGATAATTATTATGCCCACCTTTCATATAAAGAATCAGAGGTTAAAGGTCTCATCTAGGGTAATAGAAAGTGGCATTATTCCAATTCTGTGAGGAGATAACTGAGGCTCAGGGAAGCAAACACAATTGAGACCATACAGAGAGTAAGTGACATTGCTAGGTTTTAAACCTCTGTGCCCCAAATTCACATTCTTAACACTACTCTGTGTAGCCTTTGCCTCCTTAACTCCAAAGCTCTTGCTCTTTATCAATGCACTCACTGTCTCTATTATAGGGGAAACTGCGCTTCGGCCACACAGTTGAGTTGAATCCTTGCAAGGTGATTCCCACAGTATGGGTTCAGAGGAATAAAGCATATAAATACTATACTTGCTGAAAAATTGTTGGCTGTTTACTGCCACCTAGTGACACTTAAGACTACAACAGAGGATTATATCCAAGGATTAACCATAGGATTTAGTTAACAAAACTAACACAAAAATAAACTATGTCAAAGGAATGCAGGAAAGTAAGTTATCATGAAAAAAAACATAAGGCAAGATTGGAACACTGACACTAAACAAGATATTCATGGTGGAGCTAAAAATCCAAAGGGGAAGCTTTCTGGAGGTATGGATTTAGGAAAATATATAATATATAAAGTTGCAAAATTTTCAGATAGGTAGACACAAATTATCTTATGAAAAGATGAAAATGTGGGGTTGAAGTTTTTTAAACTCGTAGTTGAAATCTGATTTAGTTTTGCTCATACAATTCTAAAACTTACTTCTAATAATGAGGTTCCCAGGAGGACCAATGCCTTCTTTCCAAAATACAAAAAGAAATTACAGAGAAGTATGGCATGCTCTTCCTTATTTCCAATAGCTAAGCTGATGCAACGCTAAGGCAGAACAAAAGCAACAAGAACATCAAGAGAGGAAAAGAAGTTGAATAATGCAAATATCCAGAAACTTATAGCACTTATAGTCCTTCCAGTTTCAAACACATCTATCTTTACCAGGTTGCTAAGATGACAGCAAAGAGGAAAGGTCTAGCTTTGTTTGACAGTAAAAGAGAACGTTGACTTGAAATACTGGGATTGTCATTGTTACAGGACACTTAATGTGAATATAGCATAAAGTGATTAGAAAGTTTATACCCAAAATGGAATGTGTTTATTGAGAACAAAAATTAAATTACTCTTGATAACCAGGGACATAAGGACTAGTATTCTGAGAAACCTTATCTGAGAGGGAGTAGCTTAGTATTCTGAGAGAAAGTGATCCTTATTGGCCAATGGAACTACAGTATTTTGTCCTGTACATGTACCAACATAGTATTCAACTCGAAGAGAGGAAGAAGCCTGAGTTGGAGCCCAATCAGAAAGAATGACTGAAACTTCTTCAACTGAAAGAGCCAAGCAACTGGGTTGGGCGCAAGAGATCAAGGGCCTGGGATTTAGCTCAGTGGTTTTGCCGCCTGCTGCGCAAGCGCAAGAACCCAAGTTCAATCCCTGGTACCAAAAAAAAAAAAAAGAGAGAGATCAAATACAGGGTGTCTAGTAAGGTTGTATAGCAGGAGAGAATAAAAGCAACAGAAATGGCAGACTGATGATCTACGACCTAATTTTTTTTTTTTTTTTGGTACCAGGGATCAAACTTGGGACCTTGTGCTTTTGAGGCAGTCCCTGGAACCACTGAGCTAAATCCCCAGCCCTCTGTGACCTAATCTTTGTTGACAAGTATATTTTGTTTGGCCTCTAGCATTTTTCTTATAAAAATGGAAATTTTCATATAAAACTCTGGATTTCTGGCTTCTGTTGAAAAAAAATTCCAACCATTTTAGCTCTAATTCAGACCCTCAAACACTAGATAAGTGTGAGTACTATCAGTTTCAAATGAAAGTTTTCCTTTGTTAGGATCCCATCATATTTGTTTTCTAATTAAAAATAATTATTGAATGCTTACTAAATTTAAAGCAGTGTACAATTTGTTAATAGAAGAATATAAATAAGGACAAAATCTCCTACCTTCAAGGAGCTTACAATTGCAATATATGTGTACAGAATGTAGGTGTAGGGTCAATACATAAAGAACTAAATATAATCTAAAGTGAAATGGAAGAAGTGGTTGCCAAATTTAGAAAAAAAAATAGGATACCCAATTAAATTTGAATTTCATATAAATGTCAAACAGATTTTTAGTATAAAAATGCCCCCAATATTGTACAGGACTTATATTTTACTTGGCAACTAAAAGTAACTTTAATCCAATTTCTAAAGAAGAGCAGTGCTATAAAAGTTCTTCATTTAGGTGGAGGAGATTGAGGAAAGCTCTTGGGGAGTGGTAGTGTCTGCTTTAAACTTTGGAGCCTGATAAACTCTACATGACAGGCCATATCATTCTCTGTAATATGTCACAATAGTAAACTTCTGAATTTTTCATTGAATCAAAATATTCATGAGCTACCATTTAGAATGTTGAAAATATTTTTGGTCTTCATGAATTCTTTCCATAGATTGCAAAGCCAAAAATGATGTGTACAATTATCAAATACTTTTAAGTCTTACAGGGCAAGGTATTATGCCATACATAATATTTTTTTAAAGAAAAGAAAAGCTGGGCTGCGGATTTAGCTCAGTGGTTCCGGCGCCTGCCTCTCAAGCGCAAGGTCCTGAGTTCGATCCCCGGTACCAAAAAAAAGAAAAAGAAAAGCAAGTAAGAAATGCCTTTTAACTATAATATATAATTTATTACCTCTGATGTCATCCATATGTCACAACCATCATTGTCATCCAGCGTATCAGGCATAAAAGGAATCAGAGATACGAATCGAGCAATGAGGTCCTACAATAATATTAATATTCATTGAGTATATACATCACTGAGCAGTATTTTACAATCATTATTCCATCTAGCATGTACTACAAGCTTATCAAGTAGACACTATTATTATTCTAGTTTTATAGAAGCAGCAGGAAGCTTAGAACAATAGAATAACTTGCACATGATCACATGGCTAAGGTAATATTTGGAATCTGTGAGGGCTAAGCCCACAGCTAGCTTTGCTCCAGAGGGTATACATTAACTGTTATATTTTCTATAATAAGTTATTAACTTTAAATATTATAACAATATTTATCAACATTAAACATGTACTTTAAAGTATGGCTGTTACAAAAATTTTTAAATGTGTTGAAGAATAGCAAAGGTTGGATTTGCTTTTAGGTTCAAAAACTGTCAATTCTTTCTCTTAATATAAACTTGTTACTAGCTGCTGCATTTAGAGATAGTGGTACAGCCTGCTTTCTCATACAATAGAAGTTTTACAAAGGAAATTCCCACTAAAGTGCTGGAGACAAGGACTCAGACTAAGGTAAGAAAGGAAAAAGGAATACAAACATACAAACAATAAAGTAACATTAAAGTTCATTAACAATTTAATTAATGTCCAATAGCTGCCATTTCTACATGTGTTTTTTTTTGTTTTGTTTTGTTTTTTGAGACAGTGTCTCACTGTGTAGGCCTCGCACTTATGGTAATCCCCCTGCCTCAGCCTCCCTGAGATTACAGGAATGTGCCACCATGCCCAGTTGATTTTTTTTTTTTGAGACAAAGTCTTGCTACATAGTCCAGGATGGTCTTGAACTATGTAGCCTAGGCTGACCTCAAACTCACAGCAATCCTCCTGCCTCAGCCTCCTGAGTGCTGGGATTACAACTTTGTACCACCACCATGCCTGGCTTTCATGATCTTTTATGCTGATGACTTAATGCAATTAATATATATAACTCACAATCCTTGACAAGCAAGGAGCTAGGATTTATTATTTTAAAGATAGAAGTCTGAGAACACTGTTATCTCCTGGGACATTGAGAAGAAACTCACAACTGAAAAGCAGAGTGTAGAAAAGGCAACATAAATCGGGACTTTTGATTTTAGTTTAAAGAGTCTAGCTAGGGGAGCTTTGTAACTCACAAATAATATAAATTGTCTGAGGGCAGTCAATTGAATAGATTAAATCTACATAAATGAAAGGTATAGTAATTCTTCATAGATGATCATCAATCAGAATGAACCTGTTAAGAATAATTGTAACTTACAAGTGTTGCGTTAGAATCATGAAGAAATACATCTAGAAGTTGTTGAGGTGGATTTAATGCCTTGATATATCTCGTTACTAATGTCTGTATCCCTTCATCATTAAAAACAGTAGTTATGATTCTTCGGTTGGGAAACATTGTTTTACAATTATTTTTAAAAACCTGTGCTCTCTCCAAAACATCTACTTGATCTGAAAACTAGAATCAAATTTAAAGTATTTCAATATTGTACCATATTATTCCCACAGGAAAATACCAAGAATCAATGTCTATTTTTGCCAGATTTAAAATTATTACTGATTTTTAAAATAGTTTATACTCTTCTGATGACATATCTAAAAGTAATTCGGTGTAAAAACCTACCTTGTCTAGTTTTGAATTATAGGTAACATACGGTATCTGTGGTTCAATGGTAGCAAAAATATTTATGAAGGTACATTCTCTTAAATTCTGTCCATTGTAATCTTCTTTTGGAGATAAATAATTCTTACTCCAAGTATATCCAAGCAAAACTGGTGGAATATTTACTTGAAATGTTCCACTAATCTGAAAGAATGTATCATGCATGAAGGGAAGGAGGAAGTGAATTACAATAATAACAACTAATGGTTAATTGAGCACTTACTATGTGCAAGGAACTGTGGCAAGTGCTTAACACAGATTGTATCATTCAATGGAATAAATACTGCCCTTATCTCCCTTTATCTCTGTGGCTCAGAGAGTTGAAGCAATTTGTGCAAGATCAAGGAAACAATGAGTAGTGGAGCCAGGATTACAATCCAGGTTTATCTGCCTTTGAAATCCATATTCTTTTTTTTTTCCATTTAAAATTTTATTGGTTCAGTTTAGATTTACATAATGATCACATTCAACATAGGAAATTTGTACCTTATGTGATGTATCTTGATTCCTTTTTCCCCTTTCTCCTGCACTCCCTTCAGCCCCTCTTCCCCTTCCTTATTGACAAAAGCTCTGTTTCCAGTTTTTTCTTCTTTTCTCATTTTTTCTTTTTCCTTCTTTCCTTTTCCTCCTCCCCTCTATTTCTCCCTTCCTTTTGAACAATTTTTTCTTACTTCACATTGTTTATTATATATTTTGGTCCCTATTTACATTTTCAGTCCCTTACACCAGAGAGACAGTTATATTTACATGTGAATCCAATTTATTTCACTTAAGAGTATAGCTTCAAAGTACATCCATTTAGCTATAAATGTCTCAAGTTTATCCTTCTTTATGGCTGAGTAGTACTTCCTTGTATAGAGAAATCACATCTTCTTTATCCATTCATTGGTTGATGGGCATTTGGGTTGTTTCCAAGATTTAGCTATTACAAACTGTGTTGCTATAAACATGGGTGCACTACTACATAATATACAGGCACTTCTACTTTCCTTTCCTACTTAATATTCATTCTCTCCTCCTTTCTTACCAACAGGGTTAGTTGATAACATGACAGCTGGATAGTGGCCATATCACATAAGTAAGATGCAAGAAGTCTGTCGGAGGTTTTTTCTTTTTTCTATCTTTCTTTTTTTGTTTTTGTTTATTTGTTTGTTTTTTGGATGAAACCTAGGGCCTTGAATTGAGCTACATTTCCAATATTTTCTGTGTTTTATTTTGAGACTACTGTTTTGGTCTTGCTAAGTTGCCCAAGGCGGGCTTGAACTTGAAATCCTCCAGCTTCAGCTGCCTGAGTGGCTGGGATTATAGTCGTGTCCAACTATGCCCAGCAGTCTGTTGAAGTTTTCTGAGGAACTATCTGTTTTTCTGATTTAAGCACTGCCAGTATTTGCTTAGCATTGCTACAGCACAGATATGACGCTGGAATTGCAGTGAGCATTTTGGAATTATGAGGATGAAAGCCACCTGTAAGGACAGTGGGACATAAACACAAAAGCAGCTTAGATTGGGCCGGGGATCTAGCTCCGCGGTTTCGCAGCCTGCTGCGCATGCGCAAGGACCCGAGTTTGATCCCCGACACACCCCCGCCCCCCCCAAAAAGAGCTTAGATTGTTGATGATGTCCTTGAACTGCTGGACTGGCATCTTAACTCTTTAGATAAGACAGATAAACCTTTTACCTACATCAGCCATGGCTAGTTAAGCTTTCTGTTGCACATGACCTAGTCCACATGATTCATTCCTTTTCACTCAAATGCCCTCATTTGTTTGAGAAATTCATCTCTAGGGGCTTGATTCAAAAGTTATCTCCTAAGTAAAATCTTCCCTGCTCTTGCATTTTCCTCCTCATTTTCTTGTTATCTTCCACCAAACTCTCTGAGTTCCCCCAATCTTCCTTTAGCCTAGTAAAGTGTACCTATGGTATGTTCTTACAGTACCTATCTCATGCCTCTGCTAAAGCATTTCACATTGTAGCAAAATGTTAGTTTTATTCCACATATAGTGAACTCATTGGGAGAGAAAATTCATTTCTGATTCTTCAAATCTTGAGTGGTTGGCATAGCCTCAGAGATGTCAGGTACCTTGCCTCAGGTCAATCAATAAATAGATAACAGAGCCTAAAATGGAGTTTAGGCTGGAGTTTTAATACTTTGCTGTTCATGTAGGCATATATATATATATATATATATATATATATATATATATATATAGTGTGTGTGTGTGTGTGTGTGGTACTGGGTATTGAATCCAGAGCCTTGCATGTGCTAGGCAAGCACTGCACTCTACCACTGAGCTACATCCTCAGCCTATGTAAGCATATTTTTACTACATAACCCAACAACAGGGATCTCTGAAGGTCTCACAGAGACCAATTCTAATCATCAGTCTCACTACTATCAATAAACAATGACGATACATTCAAGAGATGCAGATGAAAACAGCACTGAGATTCCACCTCACCCCAAAAAGAATGGCTGCTATCAAGAAATCAACAAATAAAAAATGCTGGCGGGGTTCTGGGGAGAAAGGAACCCTTCTCCATTGTTGGTGGGAGTGCAGACTGGTGCAACCACTGTGGAAGTCAGTATGGAGATACCTCAGAGAACTAGGACTAGAGGTCCCACTTGACCCAGCTATTCCCCTGCTGGGTATCTTCCCAAAAGAATTAAAAGAATCATACCACAGTGATATATGTGCACCCATGTTCATAGCGGCACAGTTTGTAAGAGCTAAAGTTTGGAAGCAGCCCAAGTGCCCATCAACTGGAAACTGGATAAAGAAAATGTGGTTTTTTAATAAAATGGAGTACTACTCAGCCATAAAGAATGAAAAACTAGAGTCATTCATAGCTGAATGGATGCACATCAAGGCCATCCTCTTAAGTGAAATAAATAGGACACATGTGTAAATAATGAATCATTTCACTACTGTGAGAAACTAATAGTGTAAACAAGGGTTAAAATGATTAAAGTGAAGAATTGATAATTTGAAATAGGAAAAAAGGTCCAAAGATGAAGGAGCAAAGGGAGGGGAAGAGGAAAGGAAAAGAGGAAAAGGAAAAACTATGAGGAAAGAAAAAAAAAAGGAAATGAAATCTATGTAAATAGGGAAGGGCAGAGGGGGTGGAGGATGCACAGGTAATGGGGGGGGAATAAGAACCAAGATATATCATGTACAGTTACAAACACCCAATGATAAATGTAAATGAACTGTATACCCAAAATGTACCGATAAAAGAATGAAAAAATAAATAAATAAATAAATAAACAACGATGATAAGCTGAAATTCCTGAGATTCATTATTAAAAAGCAACACCATTAATCAGAATGGTTCATGAATCTGGTTGACAAAACTCTTACATGCAAATATGAATGTTGCTTTAAGATGAAAGACTAGCCATTTTTTCTCTGTAAACACCCTAAAGATATAAGAAATTTGTGAGTGTCCTTGTTCTAGAGAGGTAAAAACCTTCAAACACTCCAAAGCCCTAGACCACTCTAATAAGGGATCATTTTTAACTAAATTTCCAAGCTGCCAAATATGGAATCTGATTCAAAGACAACAAAAAGTGTTTCTATTAGCCAGAAGTCAAAATTTAGAACGATTAATAGACAATCATTTTCTATTACCTCAGATTGTTGCAAAAGAGCAGAGAAAGGGAAAACAATGGAACCAAGCCAGTTCTTTCTTAGATATGAGTGACCACTACAGCTCTTTAGACAGCGATCCTATTAAAATAAATTAAAATTAAATGTATTAAAATACATTTTATATTATTTAATATCATATGAGTAGTTTTACAAACTCACAGGTAAGTATAAAATATTATTCTCTTTCTATTTGGGCTTTTAAACTATCTTTCTTTTTGAAAGAAACCAAAAGAAAAATAGAAAATACATTTTTTTCTTCTTAATTTCTTAAAAAATATAGTTAATTAAGGTAAAAACATTATCTGTTAAGTAGTTTATGTCATTCACAAGTAAAATGCATGACAAGACTAGCACAAAGTACAGGAGAGGGGAACGGAGGTGTTATAACATCCCATTTGCACACTATGTATATGTTAAGTGGTACTGTAGTATATAGTGGTAGACTGTGGCAAATTAAAGAATATATTATAAACCCTATAGCAATACTTAAAAAAGAAGTGAGTGATGGGGATAAAATGAAATTATAAAAGTACTCTCTTGATCCAAAAGAAGGCAGGAAAAGAGGAATAAAGAATAGATGGGATAAGCAGAAAACAAATAGGAATATGGAGCTCAGTCAGTCAATGATTATATAAATTGTAAACAGAAATACATTAAAAGGTAGCAATTATCAGAATGGATAAGAAAGCAAGATCAACTATATGCCATCTATAACCCCATATTAAATATAAAGACGTATTATAAGTACATAATATTTGTACATAATATTTGTACTTTTCAGTGAGGTACAATATGATGTTTTGATTTATGCATTCATTAGGTAATACAATTCCATTTCTATTAAATTCTATAAAATGTAAACCATAATTACAGAAAACAGATCAATAGTTGCCTAAAGTGGGAGACAGATGGGAGGAGGGAGGCGGGAGATATGGCAACTGGGCAGGGATAAACTTTTGAGAGTAATGAATATATTCATACTCTTGATTGTGATGATGGTTTCATGGATATATACACATGTCAAAACTTGTCAAATTATTATATGCAGATTATTGTTTACTAATTTTTTTATATTAGAGGAAGTGTGAATAATGAGGAAAAGCAAGAATTAGGCATAAAAGGGATTGGTACTTACTACCATCACCACCACCCTCCCTTCGACAATACTCTATGATCCAGTCCATTTTAAGTCACTTAACATTTTTTATTTTGTCAACAAAAGGCCAGAAATGGGAAACCTCTGGAGAAAATGGAGAAAGAATGACTAAAGTTTTTTAAAAGCTCCCCAAACCCTAATTCCCACCTTTAGTTCCCATTGTCTTTGAGCATCTGGAACCCTTCTAACTTTTTATACTTGAGAAGTTACCCCTTCCATTACCAGGATCTTTTAAATCTGGAGGCTGGCCTGAAACAACAAAGCTGAGCAAGGAGGACTGTGTCATTTTAGTCTAAAAGACAGCAGACACACTTACTAGCTTATAGCAATTAAGGCTTTGAACTTTTGACTAGTGTCAACTCGACTACATTACTCTTTCCACTTCAGGTTCCAAGGATGGTGTAGGCTTCATAGGTTTATCTTGTCTAAGGCTATACATTATACCTCTATTGAGGTTCACTTTAAAATTGGTTTAATATGGGTCTTCTCTGGGAAGCAATTAAAAAATTTTATTTGAAGACTATCAGTATGAATTATATATTTAATTAACCTTTAAGGAATCAATATAAAAACTGTTTATATTAAATGACAAAGCAAAATTTAATTCCCGAGCTATAATGTGTATGTGCTAAGTCTGCAACATAGTCTCATAGACTGAAGCGGGTCCAGACACTGATGGTTGAATGGTTGAAGTGAGGCTGTCATTATTGAACTATTCCTTTAAATGACACATATAAGTGAGATTCATATATTTGTATAATTTCTCCATCCCAACCCTTTCATCTTTGTCAGAGTATTTGATTTTCTTAGGAACAACGCAGCTTGCCTGATGTGTCACCTTACCTGGCTACTAGGATTAACACCTATGTGTATTAATTAATTAACTGACAACCATAGAATTGGGACCAATGGCTTCAGAAATGAACTGTGGATTAGGGCCCCACATACACAATACAATTGGTTACAATGTAATAAAACTAGAATTTAAAACCAAAAATGTACATTAAAACTTCTGAAACAGTAGAAAATGTAAAAGGATAGAATTTAAAAACTATTAGGTCAGGGCTGGGGATTTAGCTCAGTGGTTCCAGTGCCTGCCATGCAAGCGCAAGGTCCTGAGTTTGATCCCCAGTACTGAAAAAAAAAAAAAAAAAAACTCAAAAAAACACAAAAACTATTAGGTCAAAGATGAAAATGTAGTAAAAATATATACAGAAAATAATGAAAAATAAAAATAATAGATAATTCAATATAAAAGATATATTCTAAGATGTTTTTAGTGATAGACTACTATTATGAAAGGGCAAGAGATTAAATAAATGAATCATATGGGCCGGGGATTTAGCTCAGTGGTTTCACCGCCTGTGCAAGGGCCCAAGTTTGATCCCAGGTACCAAAAAATAAAAATTTTTTAAAAATTAAATAAATAAATAAATGAATGAATCATTCAACATATTTGACCAAAATAAGTACAGATATAGTCCTGAAGGCATTGGGAGGAAGAAAATAATACAAATACAAGCAGAAACAAATGAATTATAAAATACAAAAAGTCAAATACAAAAATAATTTTAATAGTGGGTTCTTTAAAATTTAAGCAATTTTGTTTAATCAGAGAAAAAATTTAAGGTATGTCCTAAATTTAATTACAAGGGCTGGAGGATGGAGGAGAGGAAAGATGATAGGTGAGATTTAATCAACTAAAACAACTACAGGTAACTACAGGTTGAATAGAACAAGACTATTTTATACCCTTATGTGCCACCTCATTTTGCTTAAACCCTAAGCAATCTAGAAACAAGATTCCTTCTCCTTACTTTCCCCACTTTGTATGATCTCTTCTTATCTTCAGCTAATGGCGGTTCAATGTGAATTATATGCATTCTTTCCCCAAAATATTCATTATAAAATACTCAGCCTTTGTTAGGCCCCTGAGGACATTTTCCCAACTCCTACCTACCCTGGTGTTTTGGTTGCAGCAGGACCTTGTTCATCTCAGGACCTTGGTCTTTCTTTCTGGCTACCAACTGTAATGGTTCAATAAACCCCCTTTTAAAGAGGCCCCTTATAAAGAGACACTTATAAATTAAAATTTTAAAAATAGACACATTGGATAGTTATAAATGAGAGGTGGGTAGATCAAAAATTATGTATGTCAAAAATTATGAGATATGCTGAAAATGATATGCTAATAAACTTGAAAATCTTGAAAAATACTAATCTTTCTTTCTTTTAAAAAACATTTAAACCAACATTTGAATATTGGATTAAAGTT
Source organism: Heterocephalus glaber (assembly GCF_053883595.1). Lineage (NCBI taxonomy): Eukaryota > Metazoa > Chordata > Mammalia > Rodentia > Bathyergidae > Heterocephalus > Heterocephalus glaber. The sequence continues at coordinate 45,619,909 of NW_028258320.1, read as the reverse complement.
CTTTTTGTAGCTATCAGCCAGTTTATTACAGTTTCAGTTAACAGAAGTTGCATATCTGGAGGGTGCTCCAGGATGGCTTTGCCAGCTTCAAATGTAATTTAGCCCAGCTCTTTCATTCTGAGTGTAAAAAATAGACTTTATGTCTGTGAGCCATCAAGTCCTCAGCTTTCTGTTGGCATATAACTCATGAAGGGGAGATCCGTGGGAAGTAAGGAAGAGTTGATAACAGGAAGAAAAAATACAGGAGAAGAAAAGGGGAAAATTGAGGCATTTCTGGACAAAATAATCATCATTGATAAACCAAAACCTGGGTTCTTCTGAGTGGTTATTGTGGGGCTCAGCTTAGATTTAATGTTTTATGAGAAAATGGAATGTTTTGGTCCATAGTTACCCTGCTCAGTCTGTGAGAAAAAGCCCTTTCCTTTCCTAAATAGCATGTCAACATTGTCACAAACAAGTCTGATATCCAAAGTATGTGGGTCTTATTCTAACAAGAATGCAAGAATTTAATTTTTAAAATTTATTTATTTATTTATTTAATTTTGCTGCTGCTGTTGCCTGTGGCCGTCAGTTTCCAGATTCTTCAGTCTTTGAACACAAACTTGCACCAATGGCTCTCCAGGGGCCACTCAGGCCCTCAGCTTTGAACAGGGCCTGTATCATTGATCTCTTATGTTCTGAGTCTTCCAACTTCTTAAGCTGAGAAGTTACTGTTTTCCCTGGCTCTCCAGCTTGAAAATAGCCATTGTGGGGCTATTTACCCTCTGACTGTATATGTTAATCTAATAAATTCCCTCTTATAGTTATATATATTTTATTGGTTCTGTTCCTCTGGAGAACACTAATACATTTACCTACACAGTTATTTATCACAAGAAAGTAGGCACAGTGGATATTTATATTTTTAGTGCCAACTTCTGTATGAAGGAAACTAACATTTATTTCAGTGCTTAATATGGTAGTAGGTATTATGTTAGAAACTCTCACATATGTATGAAGAAGACGTTCTGTAGTTAATTAATTAATTAATTATTGGTTTTTTGGGGACAGGGTCTCACCATGTAGTTCAGACTAGCCTTGTACTCACCATGTAGGCTAGGCTGGCCTCAAACTTGCAGCGATCCTCCTGCCTCTGCCTCCTGAGTGCTGGGATTCTAGGAGTGTGCCACCACACCCGGCATTCAGTAATTTTAGAGACAACCTTAAATAGACTAAATTTTAGTCCTAGAACTAACTTGGTCTTTTTCATAGAAGTGGTATATTTCCTTTATTCAGATAAGAAATATGCAGCCTATTTTTTCTTTCTGTTTTGACTACCAGGAAGCTCTCATTTATATGTAATGTTAAACTGCAAATGAGTTGTCATATGTCTGATTTTGCTGCAATTTGCCTCAAATTCTTTTTAGAAAGTTGTGGGTAGAGATACTGGATTTTTTTCCCCTTACATTCAGCTTTTAATGAACTAGAATGATAGTTTTTAAAACAAGTATGCTAGCCTATAATGAATTATAGTATATACAGTAATTTAAACATTTAGAGCTATATATTATACTGCAAAAGCAAAGCACAACACTCATCATACTCATTATTGGCTGTGTACACTACCTCCCAAAATGAAAATACAAAACAGTAAACTGCACCTATAGTTTTATATATTTATATCTAATATATAGAACATATATATAAAATATACATACATTTTAGACATTTTCAAATAAATCTTCATCATTATCTCCAAAAGAAATTTATAGCAAGAATACTGAAGGAATGAAAGTCAGATAAACAAAAAATTTCTCACAAAGTTCATTATCAGTGATACAGCTTAATTTACCTTTAAGTCATAGCTAAAATGATTATAAAAGCTAAGTACTTTGTATAACTAATTATCTGTTTAATGGAAAAAATTGCTAAATTTGTTCTATAGAAAAATGCTGAAGGCCATTATCTCACTTATGTTAAATGTTTGTCTCTGGTTTGAGTAGCAAATGAGCTCCACATGACAGCTGAGTTTTGAAAAGGGTACTGCAAGCTCCCAGAGATGTATCCTTAGCATATGAAAATAAGGCAGGGACCCACACCACCTGATTTGCATACTATTCCAATACATTCCATCCAAAATATTTACAATTCAAGCGTTATGAAAGCATTTCAATGACTGAATCTCCAATTTGTTCATTTTTTCAATTTCCATTGAATTTTCAATAGGATGGAGGAAAAGTCAGACACATGAATATGCTACCATCTGATTGGAAGACAGCTTTGGCTCATTTCTAGGCTAGCTTCATACAGTGCTAGTATATAAGAATCTTTCTATGTACAATCTTGAGGGGTGCAGCATTGGCTTCCTAAGGAACTTTCAACAGTTCCATCATTTGGACTGTTAGCACATCTCTAGGTTATTCTCCACTAACAGAAAGCTGCAACCATGGGCATAAGACCCACAGGGAAAGAGAGTGTCTTGGTTTTCAGAATTTCCATGACATAAATAAAGCAGACACTGAAGACCTGGAAGGTAATTAAAGCAATAATTAGTAGAACAATAGCTTTGTGGATATCCAACACAAACATACCAAGTATGGCATCTGACTGGGATTTCCCAGTATTGTACAAATGTTAGCAATATCCTTTTAGAGATATTGAATTTAAAATAAATTTACTAGCTCAGTGGCACCATGCCTGCCTTACAAGAGCAAGGTCCTGAGTTCAATTCCCAGTACTGCAAAATAAATAAATAAATAAATAAATAAATAAATAAATAAATAAATAAATTTACGAATATGTTTCTAGATTTCATTCAGTTTAATCTTCTTAGGATGATTTCAATATTGATTATTGTAAATACTGTACTTTACCTTATGTTTTTCAATGATCATTTCATCAAAAATGTTGATATATATATTATCTTTTATTTTAGATAAGTTTGAGAAGCTATAATCATGTCCTGGTGAGCTGCAAGCAAGAAAAACATACATAAATGCTTTTTTCTAAATCCATTTATTTTCTAAGGGCATTATTCATAAAAAGCAATAAGATTACCTCTGTTATTTTCTTTTATAAAATTTTAACTTAAAAAAAGATATGTACTGAGTCGGGGATTTAGCTCAGTGGCACCATGCCTGCCTGGCAAGTGCAAGGTCCTGAGTTCATTCACGGTACTGGAAAACCAAACGAAACAACAAGGGCTGGAGATTTAGCACAGTGGCAACATGCCTGCCTTGCAAGCACAAGGTCCTGTGTTCGATCTCTGGTACCGGCAAAAAAAGGAAAATATGTACTTTGAAGACTGGCTGTGACCTCCCATTAGAGCCAGCATGTGCTTTGTAATATACTTTGTATCTCTCTTAAAACAAAAAAAAAAAGGTTAAATGTCAAACTGAAAGACTTTCACTACAGCCATCCATTGCAAGTCAACTGTCTGGAGTATGTTGCATTAAGATTTTCCAACTATCTTAAATTCAGCTATTTCATATATCTATAGTCATATATCTGTCACATATATATTTTATATATTCATATATAAAATGTCTTTTGCTCTGAGTTGATATGACTGTTTAACCACAGAGTTTATTCTCTTTCTTATATTTATTTTCTTCAACTAAAATTTGGGATAATGGAGTAACATTTAATTTTGCCAGCTCTTGGCTGATGGCTTATTTGATTAGTCATATTTTGGAGTTAAATGAAATGATGGTATATATCATGAACAATGAACTGACACTGTCAGCTCCAGATTGGTATTGAATCTCCATCAACTATTCAAAAGTGATTAAAATCACAATCCTTGACAGTAGGTTATTTAACATAGGGAAACTGAAGCTCAGAGAAGTTAAATTACTTGCTCAAGGTACTCCAATTAATGAACAATAGAACTTTGATCTGAATATAGATTTGATAGACTCCAGAGACCAAGTCTTTTTACTATACAATTGCCATTCACATTATTTGTTGAATATTGTTGCTTAGGGAAACAAGTACTATTTCAAAGGCTCTCCTGCAATTTCTATAACTTTCTGAGTTCTATAGGCATGGACAATTGAAAAATACTAGTTGAGCCAGGGATTTAGCTCAGTGGTTCCAGCGCTTGCCTCACAAGTGCAAGGTCCTGAGTTCAATCCCCAGTACCAAAAAGAAAAAAGAAAAAAGAAAAATACTAGTTGAGTTTGAGAACAATTTTAAAATTAAGGATCCCTGAAATGGCCAAGTGATAAAATAATGAACTTTTCTTCCAGTATACTGTGTGAATAAAAACCACATGAAAATGAATAGTAATAAAATAGTAATTAGACCCTGGAGCTCTACTATGGAGAAGGAATTGTGGCAAATTTTAAGGTAAGTTTCGGTAGAATACAAAATGCAAGATAATGACAAAAAAACTTGTATAATTTAAGAGATGTACTAACTTGACCAGCTCAAAAATGGATTGAGGATGATTGACATCCTTCTGTTGAAATATTATTATAAATATGTATTGCCTCCCAGGCCCTATCCTAGGCATTTTCCACATGAGAAGAAGCCCTTGAGGAGCAAAGTATTGGAGCCAGCTCATTATTTTATCACTTGGCCATATAAGGAATTCTTAATTTTAAAATTGTTCTCAAACTCAACTAGCATTTTTCAATTGTCAATGTCTATAGAACTCAGAAAGTTATAGAAATCGCTGGAGAACCTTTGAAATAGTACTTATTTCCTTAAGCAACAATATTCAACAAATAAATAATATTCAAAGACAACAAAAAGTGATAGCTGGATGGTTTTGCTTAGCTGATCCACTAGGTTGCACTCTGTGTCCTTGGGTCCTCTCACTGTTATAACTGCAAGAATCTAAACAGTCTAGAGTCTTTTCCTTAGTTCACTATATGATTATTTATCTGTTTTATGTTCTCCTAAACCAATTTATTTAATATATTATATTCCTCTGACACTAATGTCTGTTAAATTTAAATATTTCTAAATATACATAAATATATATTTTACCTTTACAAATTTTTAAGCAAATATATTTTATATACTAGTTATTTAACATGATATAACATAATGTAACACAACGCAACATAATTAGCTTAAATCCATATTCTTCTTTAGACACAAAGAGCAAAAAGTTCAGGAAAGCAAAGATCAGAAGAAAAAACAAAACAAGAGGTCCAAGATCCAGACAGGGAGTAAAATAACAAGAATATCTATTTAGGAACTCTGGCCAAAGACACTGAAAATACAACTGAGTAGGTGTCAAACCTAGGACAATAAATTTGATTTCTGCTATAAGCAAAAGTATTGATAGTATTTGAACTGGGCCAGGGATTTAGCTCAGTGGTTCTGCCACCTGCCTCGCAAGCGCAAGGTCCCGAGTTTGATCCCCGGTACAAAAAAAAGGAATTTGAAGACAGTATCTGAACTAACAAAATTCCAAGGTATACTGTTCCAATAGAGTTTTCTCCTCGAGTTGAAATCATGACACAAGGAGGGTTTCCCTTTCCTTGCAATCCTTGGTTAGGGTCTGGAGGCTTTCAATTTAAGAAGTGGTGGGGCAGCTGGGATGTGAATGATTATCTAGCCTACTAGATATCATCATATATATGCATATGATTATGTAATTTCTGAATTCCTTTATTCTTTGTTGGTGGGGATGCCTATGCTAACATTAGACAAAGATATAAAAATATAAAATTATGTGAATAATTATGTACTGTCATAATATTATGTGAACTATGAATTATAAAATATTAGAAATGGTAAAAACTGAATTACAGAAAATCACATAGATTACATAAAATGACAGCCATATTTCTGGATAAAGAAAATGTGTTTTTTTAAATAAAATGGAGTACTACTCAGCCATAAAAAATGAGAAATTAGAGACATTTATAATTAAATGGATGCACATTGAGGCCATACTCTTAAGTGAAATAAATAGGACACACATGTGTTAATACCTAATAGTTTCTCTAGTGTGAGAAACTGAAAGTGTAAATAAGGACTAAAAGGTATAATAAATGTTGTGAAATAGGAAGAAAAGGGGCAAAGGGGAAGGGGAAGTGGGAAGGGTAGGGGAAAGAAAGAAGGGAATGGAATTAATATGAGAAAATGAAAAAATGGAAACAAAGTCTTTGTAAATAGGGAGGGATGGAGGGGTTGAAGGGAGGGCAGGGGAATGGGGAAAAAATAAGAACCAAGAGAGATTATGTAAAGGTGCAAATTTCCAATGATGAATGTCATTATATTGTATACCTAAAATGTACCAACAAAATTAATTTTTAAAAATGAAAGCCAATCTATAAGACAATTCTGATCTACATATATGAATAAGAAGTCAGTTTTCTCAGTTCTCAAGATAAAAATAGTCATATTATTGAAAAAGTCTTTAGATATTTGTTATGGTTTCCATCCAGATGTACCCCCAAAGCCTCATATGTTCATAGGTGGGGCTTTTGGGAGGTGATTGGATCGGGGTGCAATATTTATTAGTCCATTCTGATGAATTTGTAGTTAAATGTGATATTGGGAGATGAAGCTTGGTTGGAGAATGGGGTGTGGCCTAGAAGAGTTTATCTTCCTTCCTCCTCCTGATGGCCTCTCTGCTTTCTGCTGCAGTGCCATGAGCTGTTTCTCCTATGTCATGCTCCTTTGCCACGAAACTTAGCCTTGAAGGCAGCTGATGACTGAAACCTCTACAAACTGTGAGCCCAAATAAACCTTTCCTCCTTAGAGTTGTGGCTGTTGGATATTGTTTGCCTGCAATGAGAAAGTAACTAAGACAATCTAGAGATAACTGACCATGAAGAAAATTTGTATGCAGTAGTAAAGCACAGAAACATTAGAGGAAGTATATGCATTATTAGATCAGTTCTTGCTGGGTCATGTATGGTAGGTGTGTTACCTAACAATGTCAAGTTTATCCTTTATGGCAGAGTATACTTTATCGTATATAAAAACCACATTTTCTTTATCCATTCATCTATTGACGGGCATCAGGGCTGTTTCTAAGATTTAGCTATTACAAATTGTGCTGCTATAAACATGAGTATGCATATATCACTGTGGTATGATGCTTTGAACTCTTTTGGGAAGATACCAAAAAAAGCAATAGCTGGGTCAAATGGAACCTCCAGTTTCAGTTTTTTAAGGAACTTCCATATTGGTTGCACCAATCTACACTACCACCAACAGTGGCAAAGGGTTCCTTTTTCCCCACACCCTCATCAGCATTTGTTATTGGTTGATTTTTTGATGACAGCCATTCTTTCTGAAGTGAGGTGGATCTCAATGTTGTTTTAATTTGTATCTCTCCAGTGGCCAGTGATGTTGAACATTTTTTCATATACTTATTTGTTGTTTGAACTTCTTCATCTGAGAAGTGTCTATTCATTCCGATAGCCATTTTTGGACTGCGTCTTTAAATTTCAGGGGTCTGATATTTTTGAGTTCTTTGTATGTTCTAATTAGTCTTTTCTCTGAGGAATAGCCAGTAAAAATTTTTCCCATTTGGTGAGTTGTGTCTTCACTCTATTGGTGGTTTCTCTTGCTGTGCAAAAGCTTTTTAATATGATGTCTTTGTAATATTTCCTGTGCAATCAGGGTTTTGTTCATAAAGTCTTTGCCTACACCTATGTCTTCAAGAGTTTATCTTGCAGCAGATAAGTGTTTCTGTTTTTATATTTAGATCTTTGATCCATTTCAACTTTAGTTTAGTATATGGTGAGAGAATTAATCTTCAGCGTATACAAATCTAGTTTTCCCAGCACCATTTCTGAAAGAGGCTATCTTTTTTCCAGTGAAAGTGTTTGGCCCCTTTGTCAAAGATAAGCTGAGTGTGTTTGGAGTTGATTCTGCAGCTTCTACTCTATTCCACTGATTCTTAGGTCTGCCCCCACCATTGTACCATGGTGTTTTGTTGTTTTGTTAACAGTAGCTTTGATCGCTTCTCGGCCTTTTGGCTAAGATCAAGTGTAACAGTAGCTTTGTAGTATAATTTCAAGTCAGGGATTGTGATGCCCCCTGTCTTGGTACACAGAATTACTTTTGCTATTCTAGGCCTATTCTCATTCCAAATGAACTTTTGGATTGTTTCTCTCTAGTTCTGTGAGGTATGCTATTGATATTTCGATCAGGATTACATTAAATCTCTGTAACAGTTTTGGAATTATGGCCATTTTCTTTTCTTTTTTCAAAATTAATTTTATTAGTACATTTTAGGTATACAATATGACATTCATCATTGGAAATTTGTACTTTTACATAATCTCTCTTGGTTGTTATTTTTTCCCCATTCCCCTACCCTCCCTTCAACCCCTCCATCCCTCCCTATTTACAAACTCTTTGTTTCCATTTTTTTTCATTTTTAAACATTAATTCCATTCCCTTCTTTCCTTTCCCCAATCCCTTCCACTTTCTGTATACACCTTTTCTTCCTATTTCACAGTGTATGTTATGCTTTTTGATCCTTATTTATACTTTCAGTTTCTCACACCAGAGAAACTATTTGGTATTTACACGTGCCCTATTTATTTCCCTTAAGAGTATCGCCTCAATGCACATTCATTTAACTATAAATGTCTCTACTTTCTCGTTCTTTATGGCTGAGGAATACTCCATTTTATAAAAATAAAAAAAACCCTACATTTTCTTTATCCAGTCTCCAGTTGAAGGACAATTGGGCTGTTTCAAGCTTTAGCTATTACAAACTGTGCTGCTATGAACATGGGTACACATATATCACTGTGGTATGATTCTTTCAATTCTTTTGGGAAGATGCCAAGTAGGGAAATAGCTGGGTCAAATGGAACCTCTAATACTAGTTTTTTGAGGTATCTCTATATTGATTTCCACAGTGGTTGCACCAGTCTACACTCCCACCAACAGTGGAGAAGGGTTCCTTTTTCCCCACAGCCCCTGCCAGCATTTGTTATTGGTTGATTTCATAATAACAGCTATTCTTTCTGGGGTGAGGTGGAATCTCAGTGTTGTTTTCATTTGCAATCTTTTGAATGACTAGTGATGTTGAACATTTTTTCGTATGTTTACTTGCTATTCTTTGTTTGAGAAGTGTCTGTTCATTTCCCATGCCCATTATTGAATAAGGTCTTTGAATTTGGGGGGTCTGATTTTTTAAAGTTCTTTATAGATTCTAGATAGTAGACCTTTGTCTGAGAAACAGTTGGTGAAAATTTTTTCCCACATTGTGGGTTGTCTCTTTGTGCTGTTGGTGGTTGCACTTGCTGTGCAGAAGCTTTTTAACAAGAAGAGATCCCACTTGTTGATTGTTTGTGCTTCTTCACGTGCAACTGAGGTTTTGTTCATGAAATCTTTTCCTATGCCAATGTCTTCAAGAGTTGTACCTAAGGGCCGGGGATTTAGCTCACTGGTTTTGCAGCCTGCTGTGCAAGCGCAAGAACCAGAGTTTGATCCCCGGTGCCAAAAAGCAAAACAAAATAAAACAAAAGAGTTCTACCTAGCCTCTGTTCCAGCTGCTTTAGTGTTTCTGTTTTAATATTTAGATCTTTAATCCATTTTGATTTTAGTTTAGTGCATGGCGAGAGATATAGGTCTAGTTGTTTTTGTTTGTTTGTTTTTTGTACCGGGGATTGAACTTGGGACCTAGCACTTGCAAGTAGGCGGTGGAACCACTGGGCTAAATCCCTGGCCCTATAGGTCTAGTTTTAATCTTTGGCAAGTTGAAACCCAATTTTTCCAGCACCATTTATTAAAGAGGCTATCTTTCCTCCAATGAGAGTATTTGGTTCCTTTGTCAAAGATGAGGTGGTTGAGTGTGTCTGGCTTTGTTTCTGCATCTTCTAATCTATTCCATTGGTCCTCAGGTCTGTTTCTTTGCCAGTACCATGCTGTTTTTATCACAGTAGCTTTGTAGTATAGTTTCAAGTTGGGGGTTGTAATACCCCCTGCCATGTCTCTCTCTGTTATCTAGAATTGCTTTTGCTATTCTGGGTCTCTTCTTGTTCCAAATGAATTTTTGGATTCTTTTATCAAGTTCTGTGACGTATACTGCTGCAATTTCAGTTTGGATTTTCACTATGTTGATTCTCCCTACTGAAGAGGAGCAGGGTATGTCTTTCCATTTTTTGATACTGTCTTCAATCTCTCTTTTCAGAGTGGTGTAGTTTTCAGAGAAGAGGTCTTTGATTTCTTTTGCTAGGTTGATTCCTAGGTATTTCAGTCTTTTGGATGTTATTGTGAAAGGAATTGTTTGCCCTATTTCTCTCTCAGTGCTTCTTTTGTTCTTGTAGAGGAAAGCTATTGATTTTTGTGTGTTGACCTTATATCCAGCTACTTGACTGAATTTGGTTATTAAGTCTAGAAGACTTTTGGTGGAGTTCTTGGAATCTTCTATATAGAGTATCATGTCATCTGCAAATAATGACAGTTTGACTTCTTCATTTCCTATCTTTATTCCTTTTATTTCTTTCTCTTGTCTAATTGCTGTGGCTAATGTTTCCAGAACTATATTGAACAGGAGTGGTGACAGTGGATATCCTTGTCTTCCTCCTGATTTTAGTGTGAAGGATTTCATTTTTTGACCATTTAGTATGATGTTGGCTGTTGGTTTTTCATAGATGGCTTTTATCAGATTGAGGTAGAGACCAGCTATTCCAATTTTTTGTAGAGTTTTTGTCATAAATGCATGTTGGATTTTGTCAAATGCTTTTTCTGCATATGTGGAGATAATCATATGGTTTTTGTCCTTGGCTCTATTGATATAGTGTATTACATTGATTGATTTGCATATGTTGAACCATCCCTGCATCCCTGGGATGAATCCCACTTGGTCAGGGTGTATGATCTTCTTGATGATCTTCTGGATTCTATTTGCCAGTATCTTATTAAGGATTTTTGCATCTATGTTCATTAGTGAGATTGGCTTATAGTTCTCTTTTGGGGTTGGGTTTTTCTCTGCTTTGGGGATCAAGGTGATGCTTCTTTCCAGGAATGAATTCAGGAGTATTGCTTTCCTTTCAATTTCATTGAAGAGTTTAAAGAGTAGTTGCAGTAGTTCCTCTCTAAATGTCTTGTAGAATTCAGCAGTGAAGCCATCAGGACCTGGGCTTTTCTTAGTTGGTAAGTTTTTAATTATGTTTTCAATTTCATTGATTGATATTGGGTTATTTAGAGTTTTTTTAGGTCTTCTTCATTCAACTTTGGTAATTCATTTGTATCTAGGAATCTGTCCATTTCTTCTATGTTTTCCATCTTATTGGCATGTAGGTTCTCCAAATATGTATTATTGATCCTCTGGTTTTCTGCTGGGTCCACTATAATTTCATTCTTTTCATTCCTAATTGCATGAATTTTTCTTTCCTTTTCCTGATAAGGTTAGCTAAGGGTTTGTGAATTTTGTTTATTCTTTCGAAGAATCAGCTCTTCGCTACATTGATTTTTTGTATCATTCTCTTAGTCTCCATTGCATTGATTTCTGCTCTGATCTTCATAATTTCCTCCCTTCTATGAGCTTTGGGTCTGTCTTGCTCTTTTTTTCTAGAAGCTTGAGGTTCAGCATTAAGTTGTTTAATTCGGGTTGCTCTGTCTTCCTAATATGAGTATTCATTGCTATGAATTTCCCTCATAAGACTGCTTTCATTGTGTCCCATATATTCCAATATGCTGTATTGTCATTGTCATTTATTTGAAGGAACTGTCTGATTTCTTCTTTAATTTCTTCTGTGACCCATTGGTTATTCAGAAGTGTGTTGTTCAATTTCTATGTGTTTATGAAAATTTTATGGTTTCTTTTGCTACAATTTCATCACACTATGGTTTGATAATATACAGGGGATAATTTCAATTCCTTTGCACTTACTTAAACATGTTCTAGGAGTGAGTATGTGGTCTATTTTGGATCTCCAATTTCATCACACTGTGGTCTGATAATATACAGGGACAACTTCAATTCCTTTGCACTTACTTAAACATGTTCTGTGAGAGAGTATGTGGTCTGTTTTGGAGAACAACTGTGTGCAGCTGAAAGGAATGTCTAGTCTTTTTTGTGGCGTGGAACACTCTGTAAACATCTGTTAAGTTCATTTGTTCAAGAGTTTGATTGAGTTCTAGCATTTCATTGCTTTTTTTTTCTAGTTAATCCATCTATTTGTGACAGTGGGGTATCTAGGTCCCCCACTACTATTGTATTAGTGCTTATATGATTTTTCATATTGGTAAGTATTTGTTTTATAAAATTGGGTGCACTAGTGTTTGGTGCATAAATATTTATTATTGTTATCTGTTCCTCTTGGATTGTTCCCTTTACAAGGATGTAGTGTCCTTCTTTGTCTCTCTTAATCAGTGTTGGTTTGAAATCCACTTGATCTTCAAAGAGGATAGTTACTCCTGCCCTTTTTTGGGTTCCTGTCTCATGGACTATGGTTCTCAACCCTTTAACTTTCAGTTTATGAGTTTTTTTTTTAATTAAGTGTTTTTCTTGTATGCAGCATATTGTTGGACCTTGCTTCTTGACCCATTCTGCCAGTCTATTTCTTTTGCTTGGTGAATTGAGACCATTCACATTGATGGTTACAACTGATACATGTTGACTTATCATTGTCATGAGTTTGTCTTTTTGTTGGATTCTCCCCCTTTGCGTTTAATGTCTTCTTGTGCCCAATAGATTCATTTTGCTGGGCTTCCTGGGGCTGTGATCCTCAATGTCTTTTCCTAGGATACTGTCTAAAATTTTTTGGGAGGTTGATTTGGTATTCATGAAGTTCCTAAGGTGCTCTTTGTCATGAAAGTATCTTATTTCTCCATCAAGTTTGAAAGATAGTTTTGCAGGGTACATCAATCTTGGTTGGAGGCTGTTTTCCTTTTGGGCTTGAAATATGTCACTTCAAGCTCTTCTTGCCTTGAGGGTTTGCATTGAGAAGTCTGCTGTGATTCTGATGGGCTTTCCTTGGTATGTGATTTATTTCTTTTCTCTCACTGCTTGTAGAACTTTGTTCTTCTGTTGGGTTTCTGGAATCTTAACGATTATATGCCTATGTGTAGATTTGTTTTGATCAAGGCTAGTTGGAGTCCTATATGCCTCACTTATCTGTATGTCAAGTTCTTTTCCCCTCCTTGGGAAGTTTTCTGCCATCACTTCTGTGAACAGCTTTTTTTATGTCATCTGCACTCTCTCCTGTTTCTTCATTGACTCTGATCAGTCTTATTCTTCTTTGCATCATCTAGCAGCTGTTGGATTGATTTCTTGTGGTCCGTTACAATTTTAAAGAAATTTGTCTTTTCCTGGTCACTAATTGACATCTTATCTTCTAAATCTGAAATTCTGTCCTCACTTTAGCTCATTCTGCTGCATAGACTTTCCATGGAGTTTTTAATCTCCTGGAAATCTGTTTGCATCTGTTTTATGGATTCCATTTGTTTCCTATGTTGGGATTCCATCATGTTCCTCAGCTCCTCTATCTTTTTATCTGTGTCCCCTCTAGATTTATTAATCATGTCTTGCACTATGGGCACAATCTCTGCTGTTATCTGAGAAATTATTTCTGATTTCATTTTTTCAGATCCTCTTTTGTTGGCAGTTCAGGGAGTCCAGATGGTTGAGTATCAGATTGTTCCTTTTCGTTTCCCTTTGGGGTTGCTGTAGGTGATCTGGAAGTCTGTTTTTGAGGCTTGTTTATGTGTCTTCTCATTTTGATGGGGAGAGAGGGGGTTCTGCTTGCACTCGTGTGGCTTACTTACTTACTGGGAGTGGTGCTATGGCTGCCTGGAAGCCTTCTCCTCTGTGCTGGGAGCAGTGCTATGGCAGCCCAAAAACCTCCTCTTCTGCACTGGGAGCTGTGGTAGAGCAGCCTGGAAGCCTCCTCCTCTGTGCTGCAAATGTGTTTCTTGTTTGCAGCATATTGTTGGATATTGTTTCTTGATCCTTTCTGCCATTCTGTTTCTTTTCATTGTTGTGTTGAGACCATTCACATTGATGGTTACAACTGATATGTACTGACTTATCATTGTCATGTATTTTTCCATTGTTGTTTCCTTTTCTTTCTCTTGTTTAATTACTTGCCCTGCGTGGTGGATTCATTCCATTCAGATTCACAGAATTATTGTCTTTTTCTAGAATATCCTTCAGAACTTTTTGGAATTATTGGGGTTTTTTGTCATGAATTCCTTCAAGTGTTCTTTATCACAAAAGTATATTATTTCTCCATGAATTCTGAAAGACAATTCTTTGAGGACACATCAATCTGGGCTGGAGGTTGTTTTCTTTTAGGGGTTGAAATACTTCAAGCTTTCTTTGATTTAAGGGTTTTCGTTGAGAAGTCTGCTGTGATTCTGATACACTTTTCTTTATAGTGATTTGTTTCTTTTCTGTAACACCTTTTAAGATTCTATTCTTGTGCTGAATTTCTGGAATCTTACTATAGTATGTCTTGGGGTAGTTGTTTTTTTTTTCTGATCATGGCTAGTTGGAGTTGTATACCTCACTTATCTGCATGTCAAATCCTTTTTCCATGCTTGGGAAATTTTCTGCCATTACTTGTGTGAACAGTTTTATGTCCTTTGTGCTATCTTCTGATTTTTCATTGTTTTCGATCAATCTTATCAGCTAGCAGCTAATGGATTTTTCACGATCTCTTGCTATTTTTAAGAAGTCTTTCATTTGATGATTACTAGATGTAAACTTTTCTTCTAGATCTGATATTCTGTCCTTATATTGGTTGATTCTGCTGTGTATAATTTCAATAGAATTTTTAATCTCCTACCTACCTGTTTCACAGGATCCAGTTATTTCCTATGTTGGACATTCATAGTTTCCTAAACTCTTCTATTTTTTATCTATATCTACTGTAGATTCATTAACTATGTACTTCATTATAGTCATCATCTCTTTAGTTATCTGTGAAATTATTTGTGATTTATTTTTTTTCTAGAGATTCATTCAACTGCTTTGTTATTTCTGCTGCCGTCATTTCAGAAAGTTCATCTGGTGGCCCTTGCTTTCTTCCACCTCACTACCCCTTGGATTTTCCTTGAATGATCTGGAGGTCTGGGACTGCATTTTGCTTTTGTCTTTTCTTATTTTATATATTTTTAAAATTTTGTTTTCTGCATTGATGCTTGTAAATTGCTTATGCTAGGTAGCCTTGTTACTAGTATCAAGAGTGCCTTTGGAAATGACTACTTTTCAGAGATGTCTTGTAGGTGTAGCAGGCTTTTGGCTTTTGAGTTTATCCCAAGATCTTGCCTCTTCAATTTACTAGGATTAATAAGTTGCTGCCTGTTTGGCCTAGCACCCAGTTCTTTGGTACATTACTATGGTACTGTTTGTGACTCTCAGGCAATCTCAGTGTTGGTATACAAGGAAGAACAACTGATCACAACAATGATGTCACCTTGACTTAAGTAGTACAATCAGTAATAACAATAGCATCAAGCACAGTCTAGAAAAGGACAAACTGTTATAACTATTAATTTGCCACCTTAAACTATAGATATAAGATTTATAGTTAAAACAAATCAGAAAATTATAGACAGTAAGTATGCTCTCAAAATGGTGATTTTACCCTAAGCAGAGAAAATTTAAAAGGGATTAGAAGAAAAAATAAAGAAATAAAAGCACAGAAAGAGATTATAAGCAAGGCTCAAGGACAAAGGAAGATTACACCAGCTTTTGGAAACATGAAGGACACAGGAGAGAAAGAAAAAAAGAAAAAGAGAAAAATGAGAACTAAACAAAACAATAAAACCTGAAAATAATGTTCACACGCGTAAAAAAACAAAACAATAAAGAAAAATGAGATTTACCTGTGATTTCAAACCTGTGTTATCTTCTGGGGTCTACAATTTTGTGGTATTGTCTAACTCAGGGTGTGGCTCTGCTGTCACTGGTTGACAAAGGAGGCAGACAGAGCTCAGATCCATGCTGGATGATCCCAGAAAACCCACAGTAAGATTAGAGTGGGGTACTGGATAATCCATAATTCCATAGTAGTTGTACTAGTTTACATTACCAACAACAATGTAGACGGGTTCTATTTTCCCCCTGCAGCCTAACCAGCATTTGTTTTTGTTTCTTGGTAGCCATTCTTTCTGGAGTAAGATAAATTCTCAGTTTTGTCTTAATTTCTAATGACCAGAGATGTTGAACATTTCTCATGTATTTATGGACCATTTGTATTGTTTCTTCTGTGATGTATTTATTCATTTCAGATACCCATTGTTGAGGGGTCTTTTATTCTGGGGAGGGTCTAGTTTTTATAGCTCTCTATATATTTAGATATTAATCCTCTCTCTGAGATTGTTTGGCAAAAACATTTTCCTATTCTGTAGGTTGTATCTTCACTCTGTTGATTGTTTCCTTTTTTGTGCAGAAGCTTTTTAATCTGATTAAATCCCATTTGTTGATTCTTGATGTTATTTCTTGTGTAACTGGGGTCCTGTTCCAAAAGTCCTTGCCTATGCCTATAACTTCAAGAGTTTTACCTACCTCATCTTCCAGCAGGTTGTTTTTGTTTTAGCATTTAGATTTTAGAGCTGTTTTGATTTTAGTTTAGTATATGGTGAGAGATATGGGTATAGATTCAATCTTCTGCATGTTGATAACGAGTTTTCCTAGAACCATTTATTAAAGAAGCTATCTTTCCTCCAGCATATGTTTTTGGCCCCTTTGTCAAAGATCAGATAGCTGAATGTGTCTGGGATTGTTTTAGTGTCCTCTATTCTGTTCCATTCATCCACATGTCTGTTTTTGTACCAGTATCACACTGTTTTTATTACTGTTGCTATGTAATACAACTTGAAACCCAGGTTTGTGATTCCTCTTGTTTTCTCTTGTTACCCAGGACTTTTCATGCTAGTCTGGGTCTTTTCTGATTCCATATGAATTTTAGGATTGTTTTCTCAAATTCTGAGCAGAACGTTCTTGGTGTTTTAATTGTATTAAATCAATGTATCAGTTTTGAGAATATGGCCATTTTGTCAATATTGGTTCTGCGCATCCAGGAACAATGGGTATCTTTCTATTTTGTAATGTCCTCTTTGTTCTCCTTTTTCAGAGTACTATAGTTTATGTTGTAGAGGTCTTTTACTTCTCTGGTTATGTTAATTTCTAAGTATTCAGTTGTTCTTTATAGTATTGGAAATGATATTGCTTACCTAATTTCTTTATCAATGATTTCATTATGAGTGTACAGGAATGCTGTTGCTTTTTATGTGTTGTATTCTACTACATTACTGAATTTGGTTATTAATTCTAGGAGTCTTTTGGTGGAATTTTTGGGTCTTCTATGTAAAGGGTTATGTCATCTGCAAATAGTGATAACTGACTTCTTTCTTTGTTACACACATCCCTTTTATTTTTTTCTCTTGCCTGATTGCTCTAATGTGTTGAGTATTATATTGAACAGGAGTGCTGATAGTAGACATCTTTATCTTGTTCTTGATTTTAGAATGAAAGTGTTCAGCTTTTTCTCATTTAATATGATGTTGGCAATAAGTTTGTCATGTCAGATCTTTCTACATCTATTTTCTTCAGGTTTTTCATGATGGATGTTGGATTTTGTCAAAACCTTTTTCTGCATCTATTAAATGATCATGTGAGTTCTGTCCTTGTTTTTACGTGGTTTTTATATTTATTTGTGTATGTTGAACCATCCTTGTACACCCTCCCCCAGGATGAAGCCTACTTGGTCACAGTGTATAATCTTTTTGATATTTTGTTGCATTCTGTTTACCAGTATCTTGTTGGGGACATCTATGTTTATTAAAGAGATTGGCCTATAGTTTCCTTTTTTAGTTGGGTCCTTGCCTGGTTTTGGAATCCGTGTAATGGTAGCTTACACGAATGAGTTGGGAAGTGTTCCTTCTCTTTTGATTTTATTAAAGGGTTTAAAGAGTATTAACATTATATCCTTCCTGATGGTCAGTGGTGAATCCACCAGGGACTAGTCTTTTCTCAGCAGGTTTTATATTACTGCCTCAATTTCATTACCTATTACACTGTTCAATATTTTTGTTTTCTTGGTTCAGGTTTGGTAATTCATTTGTGTCTAGGAATTTGTCCATGTTTCCAAGATACTCTAATTTGTTGGAGTACAATTTTTCTTAGTAGTTACTAATGATCTTGATTTTGGTGGGGTCTGTTTTGATTTCTCCTATTTTATTTGTAAATGCACTGATGTAGTTCTTTCTTTCTTTTGGTAAGTTTGGCTTTTTATATTCTATTATAATAGGATAGGATGTTGTAATATACAATACAGGATATTGTATACAATATGGGATATTATAATATTCTATTGCAATAGGATAAGTCTATTTGTTCAAAGGTGTGGTTCAGCTCTGGTATTTCTTTGTTAATTTTTTGTTTAGTTGATGTCTTTGTAAAAGTGGGGTATTGAGGTCATCTGCCGCGGACCTGCCGAGGCAAACTGAAAGGAACCTGAAACGGGGCGTGAGGATTGAAAGAAAGAAGACGGGAGGGCTCCCAGTTACCGAGCAACTTTATTGACTTTACTATTCTCTTTTATAGTACTCAAGAATAGAAAACATCTTACATAAGGCACATCGGGAGATTCCCCAGGCCTTGAGACAGTCCCGTGTTTTCTTTTCCCTAGCTCCGTATCCTTGTGCTGTTCTTATCACTTTCTCCTATGCCCAGCTTCTTCAGAGCTGGGCAGCAAGCTCTACAATATTTCACTTAACCCCTTCATAGGAAATCCAAGTTGTCCATCTTAATACTTATAGAGCTGTTGGCTCTCCACATCTCCCCCTCTATTTTTATAAAAATGACCGTCATGAAGAAGACTGTGCCTGTCTTAGGTGGAGGGTCACTGCGAAATTACTTACCCGTCATTGAGGAAAGGACAGAATTTATCCCACCTCTGTTTTAGGTCGGTAATTTCGTTGACTCACTCCTTACCCGTCATTGACTACCAGCCTCTCAGATTAAATTACCAGTCGGGGAGGCAAAGTACGAAGCCAAAGGCCATGAATCTCTCCAAAGGCACGGGAAAAGATCTGCAAGACGAATTTCAATAGACAAGGGAGCAACAAGCAAATTAGCAAAAGAACTCCAATCACCACCAAAAGACCAATTAACATATGGGAGACTCCCATCAGGGAAGGCAAATGATCCAACAATTGACTTAAAAATTGTTGAGCATATTCTGAGGCATCAAAATGAAGAGGTTCTGCTTCCTGCAAGGCAACTCTCTCCTGATGTAAGCGCAACAAATCCAGGGACAGGTTCTCGTGATGCCACACACCCTGCAAATGCAATCGAACCTTTTCCCAATTATATTGTGAAAAATTAAATTCCTTTCGAGCAACACACATCCAATTATAATTCACATGACATTGTAGCTTAAATTTCATTTTTAAGGTTTCCAATTCATCTCTCAAATGTAAAACTACTGAGTATAGGGCATTTAATTTATGTTCCACCCTTCTGTCAATATCTTCCTGCGTCTCCAAAGCCAATGTCACATTTTTAGACAATTGATTAACAAATTGTGCAGTTTGAACCGTTTCAGCCAAGGCCACAGCAGCTGTCACAGAAGAGGCTATTAATGTAATGAGGGCGGCAATCCCTGCTATCACCAGACTTACTCCCCTCCGAGATCTCTGCAGGGCCCTTTCAAGATCTTCAAGGACTTGTATGTCCTGACTGGAATACCAGGGCTCAGATACATTGACAGGTGTCATTATAAAACTAGGATGTTTCAAAACCATAACCCGAGATCCATTAGACACAGGAGAAACAACACAATTACTTAAAATACAATTAGTACAGGATACATTATACATTGACTCATTTAAAAATGACAACCCAATGTCTCCGATTAACAACGACACTGGTGGTCTTACACAAACGGTAACATTAACCTGTTTCATTGTCCCTCCTGTGGCTGACCCATTGCCAATCTTCCCCTCCAACGGGAGGAGGGCGGCAGCCAACTTCCAAAGATAGGGTTGGCCATATTTTTTATCAGTCCGCCAAAGTCCAGTAGAAATTGCTAGGGACGGAATGGATTGAGTTAGGTTGAGAACAGGCCAGGTAGGTGACCAATCCAAAATGTAGCTGGAAGTGCCTGAGATGTTGAATCGGTATGGTTGATCTCCCACACATCGTTCCCAGGAGGCAGTTCTATTAACACATCATCCAATGCCAGAGGGCGGAAAGTCCTGTGCCTCTTCATGTCCTGATGCAGTAAATATGGTACCAAGGGGCATGGCCAATTTAATCTCCTGTATATAATATGGGCAGGAAGGGCGATACCGATCTTCCAACATCAACTGACCTCATTCTCACTGCTCTCCCTGTTGGACTTTGGCATGAGACACACTACCAAATCTCTGTTCTCTGTATAAGCACAAATGCACATGTCCCTATAGTCCATGATTTCTTTCCAGCTCCCACAACCTTAGTTCCTTGTAACTTCTCAATAATCCTTTTAAACACAGAATTCTGAAAACACTCTTGGAAACATCTGCCTCTGATTCTTCTACCACGTTCCTGTGCCATATGCCTTTATCCTCTTCCCTCACTCCTGGCATCACACATGTCCACCCCATCTCACACACCTGCCCACTGACAACTTGACTACTGCTAGGCCTCACAGCTCTCTCTTCCAGGCAGCCCCTCCATCCCACTTTCTCCTTCTCCTCCTCTTTTTTTTTTTTTTTTGTTGTTGTTATTGTTGTTGCTCCTCCTGTAAGATTATGAAATTTACTAGGGGGTCCCTTTAGTGAATTAAGACCGGAATAATTATTTTCTGGGTGGCCACTTCTGTATTCATCAATGGGAGTCCCCACAGACTCTATTTACTTTGACAAACAAATAATATGAATATATATATCTTTTTACTCTAAAACTGTTTATTGTAAAAAAAAAAAATTGAGCTCAACTGTACAAACAGACAACAGACAAACATAAAAGACAATTTATAAAATTAGAGTGCACTCAAACATATTTGGCCAAATTGAATTACAATATCTTTTTTATGATTATCAGATTTATAATTGTATGACTGGTCAAAAACTTTGGAATAGTCAATTAACAGAGATCTCTTGAGATTAGAATCAGAAGGAATAAAAGCGCTTTTACACCTGTAAATACAAAAAGAGCATTTTGAAGTTGTTCCCCCTTTTCTAAAATTTTAAATTTATAATTATTATTAGCCCTGGGTATCTTCCCCTCTGTCAACCACATGTTGTAGGGTAGCTTGTAATGGCGACAGAGACTGAGAATTGATAGACAAAGGTCTGGGACCTGGGGGATGTTTGATCATGGCTATAAGAGGGTCAGTTTTTTTATTATTAATCTTGGACCTGTAACCGGCGGGGGATCAAGACCAGCAATTATGTTAGGAACTATGCCTCCCTCGCCCTGAGTCTTTTGGTCTTCCTCTTCCACCTTTAAGCCTGTCTGCCACCGCTGACAAAGAGACTTCAATGTCTTTTCCAACCTAGTAATCTTTTCGGTCATGTCCTCATTATTATACCTAGCAGCCTCCTCTTCCAAATTATCAGCATCTCCCGGGTCTAAGGGACCCTCATCCGGAAAAAGGCCTTTATTTAGTGCAGGCTCTGTATCAGCACAAGCCGACAGGGCAGATGGCTTAGTTTTACTTTCTGTGGGAGGTGAAGGGACAGCCTCAGGAGCATCAGCCTTGTTAGACTCCTCCAGGGAAGGACTTGAGGAGGGCCCTTTAACCCTCTCCCTCTCATGCTGAGGGTCCAAACTATCTCTAATTAAAGCCCATAAACTAAAAGTATCGATAGGGACTTTACTGGGTCCATGACCGTCATAACAGTCCTGAAGTTTCTTTCCCACCTTATTCCATATTTCTAAATCTACTGTTCCTTCTTCAGGGAACCAAGGACAAACTTTTTTACAAATTCTAAAAAATTCTTACTACTAACTTGTCCCACTTCTATCACTCTCCCGCTTTGCGCCGCACTAACCTTACTTTCACTTTGTCCCGAGCTCTTCACGCGGCATCCTTCACGGCAAATCCCCGATATTCAGGTCCCTGTTCGGGCGCCACTCTGCTGCGGACCTGCCGAGGCAAACTGAAAGGAACCTGAAACGGGGCGTGAGGATTGAAAGAAAGAAGACGGGAGGGCTCCCAGTTACCGAGCAACTTTATTGACTTTACTATTCTCTTTTATAGTACTCAAGAATAGAAAACATCTTACATAAGGCACATCTGGAAATTCCCCAGGCCTTGAGACAGTCCCATGTTTTCTTTTCCCTAGCTCCGTGTCCTTGTGCTGTTCTTATCACTTTCTCCTATGCCCAGCTTCTTCAGAGCTGGGCAGCAAGCTCTACAATATTTCACTTAACCCTTTCATAGGAAATCCAAGTTGTCCATCTTAATACTTATAGAGCTGTTGGCTCTCCACAGTCATCCACTATGATTGTGTTGGTGTCTGTTTGATCTTTTATGTCCAGTAGTGTTTTATGAAGTTAGGCGCTCCTAGATCCTGTGCATATGCATTTTATAATCTCTTCACGTTGAATTGTTTCCTTCACTAATATGTAGTGACTTTCTTTGCCTCTTTTGATCAGTTTTAGTTTGAAGTTTACTTTGTCTGAGAATAAAATTGCTGCTTCTTCTTGTTTTGGGGGTTCTGTGCATGGAATATTGTTTTTCATGTTTTGATTTTAACTGTATAAATTTTTTTTTGGATTAGTGAGTTCATTTGTTACAACATGCTGTTGGATTCTGTTATTTGATCCAGTCTGCAAATCTGCGTCTTTTAATTGGGAAGGTGAGGTGATTCACACTGACAGTTATTACTGAAAGGTATTTACTTATTCCTGTCATTATGTTCTTTTTCTGTTGTCGACGCCTTTATTTTTTCCTTTTTGTTTAATTGCTTACCTTGCTTGATGTATTCATTCCATCTGACTTTCTGGCATTGTTGTCTCTGTCTAGGATATTCTTGAATATTTTTTGGAATGCTGGATTGGCGTTCATGTATCATTTAAGATGCTCTTTGTGATAGAATGATGTCCTTATTTCTCCATCCATTTTGAAAGATAATTTTGTAAAATATATTAGTCTATGTTGGAAGCTGTTTTCTTTTAGGGCTTAAAACACTTCAAGTTCTCCTGGACTTGAAAGTTTGTGTTGAGAAGTCTGGCATAATCCTAATGCGTTTACATTTATAAGTGATTTTTTGGGGTGCTTTTCACTGGAAGCTTTTAAGATTCCGCCACTTTGTTGAACATCTGTGATCTTGACTATGCTGTGTTGTGGAGAGCTTTTTTCATAGTCATTACTTGGTGTTCTGTGAGCCTTGCCCTCAAAGGTTTTTTTTTTTTTGGTACTGGGGGTTGAAGTCAGAACCTTGTGTTTTCGAGGTAGGAGGCGGCACCACTGAGCTAAATCCCCAGCCCGCCCTCAAACCATTTTTATAACAGCACAAATCTATCCTTGAAGATGGATCCCTTGTGATCTAAAATCCCCACTTTCCAACACAACTGCACTGTGCATAAGCTTCTAACACCTGGACTTTAGGAGATATATTCAGACAAGAAGAAACAGCTAAATATATTATAAACATGGATGAATCTCTCGAAATAAGAATAAGTAACAAGATTGCAGAAAAATATATAAATATGACTCAATTTGTATAAAGTTGAAAACATGCATAATAATGGGGACGAGTAACTATGAAGTAAAGTCATAAATGAAGAGAGAATAATAAATACAAATTCATTTTCTGGGAGGAAAGAAAAGCAGTGCAATTAGGTAATGCCACAGAGGGCCGTCAGAGGTATTGGTAATACTCTTTTTAAAGCTGGATATTAGCTACACAGGTTTTTATTTCATTATTTGCCTTCAGAATTCACATGTACATATATATTGCTTTTATGAATTAAATATTTTGATTTAAAAACTTAAAAAATAAAGCCTATTTCAGGCATTATTTTCAAAAAATGGTTCAGGAAAATAAAAATTTTAAAGAAATATTGAAATATGTACTCCAACTTACATAAAATCTACCTTAATTTCTTCATTCCAGCATGGATGAGATCCCCTTTCTGTATTGGTATGATATACAGTGTGCTGAAAAGAAACTTCTATGAAAGGGTGTACAGTATCCTGAAAAACATAAGCATTGACCAGACTTCTGCAATATTTTATTTAGTATAATGAAATACAAGAAAAAAACAAGAGAAATATATTCTAGTTAAAGTGTTACACAGGAGAGAGAATGAGTGAATTTTGGGGGGTGTGGACAAAGAGGACATCACAGAGAAAATATTGCTTGAGCTTGGGCTTGAAATATTGAGTAGAAATTGGTTTGGCCAATAACATAGAACTGTATGGAGGCCTTTCATCACAAGAAAATGACTAGTGTAGGAAATGTAGAACAAATAATAGTATGACATGGCTATGGAATAGAGAGAAATAAGGCTGATTGTCAGTCAAGAGCCAGAGCATCAAAGGTTTTGAATTCATTGTAAGGAGCTTGTACTTTCTTTTTTTTTTTTTTTTTCTTTTTTTTTTAGGAGCTTGTACTTTCTTCTACAGACACTGACATCATAGAATGAAATGGTTAGAGTTATATTTTATGAAGAAGATCTTCACTAAGTTGTAGAAAGTAAACTGGAAGATGAAGAAAATAGATATGGAGAGACCAATTGTCTGACATCGCAATTCAGAGCAACATAATCAATATTGTACTTTATAGAAGTGTTAAATACTTACCTCATTTAAAATATTATCTGAGGCTATTGATCTGCTTGTTTCTTTATGTCTGAAGCAAGGTATAGATGATTTCAAATAAGCAGGCATATCCAAGACTCTTCAGGAAAACAAAATAGAGACCTACACTTTAATTAATTTTAGTATTAGTTAAGAATGTGTGGCTTTTCCCCCCGTGCTTATAGAAATATATAATTCAGTTACCCTGGACCTTTGAGTTTTTGTCATATCTTTTATCAGTAGTTAGAACTAAATATTTGATAATTAGTACTATGGAAGAGTGACTCCTAAATGTGGAACTATGAATTGGATCCAGTCTATGATAAAATTTTCACTGCTATTTAGCAAAAGGAAATAAAGAAAGCAAGTGATACTTTATGACTACATCTTTCTTACTTTTTTACAATATTTTTTTACAAATGATTACAGAAAAATTTATATGTCCTTATATCACAAAGCAGCCTTTGAAATATTCATGTGTTATGAGAATATTCAATTCTATTGATGAATAAAGTTGTGGTTTGTAAAACATAGGCAAAGCATATATTTTAAATATACACTAATAGCCTGTAGCCAACATGTTTGTTTTTTTATAGGTACAATTTTTTTTTGAGTTGTGTTTTTTGTTTTTGTTTTTTTTTTTGGTACCAGGGATCAAACTCAGGACCTTGCGCTTGAGAGGCAGGCGGTGGCCCACTGAGCTAAATCCCCAGCCCCATCATTTTTTTGAGTTGAAGTGAGCATAAAATAAGCAAGAGGAGTACATGTGTGTTGAAACATGGATAGAGGTTACCTAATATTCATGAGGCACTTGGGCACAAAATATTCATAATATATCATTCATATATGGCATAAATAAATGAAAAAATACATATGCAGGACACACTAAATATACACAAAAACTTAATATTCATAATGGTTTAATTTGGCCATTCATTGATGATGTCCATTCTGGTCCCATATGCCCTCAACTCAAAAAATAAATAAGCCACAGTGTGTGCATACCAAACTGATAGGTAAAATCATACTTTTGTAGAAGTCATCTACAAGTCCATAATATAACAGGGTGCAGCTGTTGTAATTCTGATTTCATGAACCATTGCACATTTGCCTCACAGGACATTTTCTAAAACAAAATTGGTATCCTACCTACTTTCTCTAGCTTCCTACTTCCAATATGAATAAGGGACAGTGGCATGCAATAGTGTGGCTGAAGCAGACACTTCAGAATTTTCATGGTAGGAAATAGTGACAAAAGGAATTTATTTGATATAGTATGGGAAGGTGAGCATATAGCAAACACTACACCTTAAAATTATTTTGGAATCTCAAACTTCTGAGAACTCAATATATGGCATTGACAGCAGCTATGATTATTCAAATGAAGATTTTTAACTTTTATTAATTTTAAGTATGTAAAGCACTATAAAGTGGAAAGTTTTACAAATAAGAGCAAGGAAATTTATCACATTAAAGATAAATCTTTTGCAATTCTAAAAATTGGAGTATATTTCCCTACCTATTAACTGTTGTTTTCCTGGTAGGAATATTATAGGCCCTCAATATTCTTATGAGAATTTTAATATCCCCATCAGAGATAGCCTGTTCTGTAACTCTTTTCCTTTCCTTCCTCTGAGGCTTTAACTTCTTTCGTGGTTCCACAAACTTACAAATTGCATGCATCAACTGGCTATGGAAGAAAAATGATTAGCCCCATATATATATAGAATAGTGAAGTTTGAGCAATTATAAATAAAGCCATTATGCTGAACCATATTATTTCAATCATTCCAGGGACAGAGTTGTTTTAAACCCAAGGAAGGAATTTTTATTTCTGAACACAGAAAGGAAGAAATGCTGTATTTCCTCATCTCGAGAGACAATGTATTACTCTGCACTCTTTGGGTACGTGCTCCAAAATGAGACAAGGACAGAAAGGTAAGGCCATGAAACATGAAAATCTTTCAGAAAATTATTCATTTTTTAGGAATCATTCTCTTGTATGTGACTGAATATACTGTCTCCCTGGCTCTGAAACAAGAGTTAGTTTACACATACTGTCAACCCTGGTAACAAAAATCCATAGAATTATGTAGTCACAATTATTTTCTCCCAAGGACTAAAAATAAACCCAACAGATTTCAACATCCTAAATCAGTTAAAACCTCATTGGCAATATCAAGCATTTACATGTGGGCTCCCGGGAGGTTTCCCAGAGACATGGCAGACCTACTCTTGTTCTTAGTCGTAAGTTTCACAAATGGACAGTATACAAATTGAGTTACTTCAGCAAAGGCTCCCAAGTTGCTCATTGTGGACCTCAATGCCCTTGTACAACTCAGGACTCTCAGATTTGTATGGGGGAGATTATAGGCTTAAGGCTACCAGCAATAGTTTGTCTGGTAGCGGTCTCACAGTTAGAAAATCTTAGGGTAAAGTAATTTGGAACAAAGGTATTTTGTTTTCTTGTTCTAAAAACTATCAATAAGGAGAAAGTGAAAAACTTTCCTAAAATACTATATTAAAAACATATCATGTATATATTCTAAAATGACCAAATACATTTTAAGTAACTATATTTTATTTTATGCTCTGAAACTGCATCTTTTAGCAAGTAACTTAATATAAAAATAAATAAGAGGATTTCAAAGGTAGTTTAAAACTTTATATTTCTCACTTAATTTTTAGTACTACCTTGAAGATACAATTTCTTCATAATCAGCCACAATATCTGGCAAGTTAAATTTGCTAACTTTAATGATTCTTTTCATTATCGATCTTCTCTCCTAAAAAAAAACCCAGAATTTAAAAAAATGCATTGTTTATATTTTAAGATTAAGTACTTAGAGTGCTTCTGGCATCATCATATTTTACTCCTAGTTTTTGCAAGCAATGAATGGAAAAGAGGCTTAGATGAGTGAAATATGATTCTGTTTGCTACCATAAAATCATTCACAACTCACACTGTCACACCAAAGCAAGTTCACTTCTCATTTTCTTCCTTCTATGTCCATTTTGTCTCATAATTTCTTTGCTTACATGTTTTCTAACTTACAGTATACATGGCCAAATATACTCTTTGTCAAAGGAGATTGCCTCATGAACTAATTTCTGTATAAGCCCCTAGATATAAATCTTGACTTATAAACTCAAAGAAATCTGACCATATTTCTATATTTCCTTTGAGTCAGTCCCGTGCTGACTTGATACCTCATTCTATCAGTTTGGCCAGAAAGTTAGTGCTGGAACAAAGCCATTTTTCTAAGCCCTTGCAACAGATCTTGATTCTTCTAAAGCCTATGAAAATATCATTTTTAGTCTGAGGAAATGCCTCCTTTTCCCCTTTAACTCTATTCTTTATGATGGGTTTAGTCTTTCTGATTGAAAACCAGAAAATAGAGTGTCAAGTAGCCATTCCTTGCTTTCTGACATGCTGCAAATCATTCTGGAAAGAACATACCTAGAGCCTAATAATCTGCTTGAATAGGACAAGAAAATGAAGTTGTGAAAAGAATGGAAAAAACATAATTAACTTCTGAAAATTATCCTTGTCACATGAGGAACAAATTGTTCCCCTGGAAGGTGAACCAGGTTCCTCTGGCCCCAAGACAGTTCACTTTCTTTTTCTCTCTCCCTTGTCATCTTTCAGACTGGGATCCTTGCTGTTTCCTCCACAGACCAGGGGTGCTTCCGTCAGAGTTTTTGCATGTGGTTTCATTATCCTAGAGTGTTTTTCCCCTCAAAACTCCATGATTAGTTCCCTCACCTCCTACCAGTCTAAATAAGTAGCAGTTCATTTTTGAAGTGTAACCTCATAAAATTCCTTGACCACCTTATATTACATTTCACCACACCCCACCAGTCTTTACTTCCTATTTTATTTTTATAGCAAATTTCAACCTCTGACACACTAATAATGGTTGCTCATTATCTGACTTCTCTCACTAGAACATAAACTCAGGAGGTCATAGTATTAAAACTATTCTCAGTAGCAAATAAGTCTTCATAGGAGTTGAAATCTAACTACACAATTTTCTTAAGGTTCCTTCCCAGGATTTCTAAATAAATTTTAAACATCTTCAGCATCACTTCTCTTACCCTCTTACAGATTCTCTGCTCTCCTCCTTCCTGGGCTTCCCCATACATAAAAAAAAAAAAGAAAGGATAGAGGGAAGTGAGTCCTCTTTTCTTCTGAGCAAGGACATGTCTTTATTTTCCAAGATAGCAAACTCATTATTAAAGTACATCCCAATTTTTCTTTTACGTCTGTAGCTAGTAAAGAGCTAAAAGGAGCCAGGATAGAGAAAAGCACTGGCCAGTTTAAAAAAGGAGGGCTTAAAGTGAACCTTGGGAAGTATGTAACATTTGTGTTTAACCAGAAGTTGGAATGTATTTTAATAATAAGTTCACTGACAATGATGTAACCTAAATCTGAAAAGGAAGTCTTAAGGGAACAGAAAACTCAGAGGAGACGATTTGTTCATCTGACTGTCTGGGAAAGAAATATTGCTATGTGTCTAGCAGATCCGTTTTCACAAAAGTAATGGCAAACAGCTTTGTAATACTGTGTTGTTGTTTTTATTACCTTTTCCAGAAAATTGATGGTATTAATCCTTTGTGCAGTAATAGAATTTACATCTGAAGCAGACATATCCATCTCTACATGACTTTCATACTCCTAAACAGAGAATTTAGTTAGTTTCACTTGAATGTAACAAAGGGTTCAAATATGATGCACTGATATAAAAATATTGTTTTTCATTTCAGTTCATATGTAGGATGGCAACTGCAATTCTCTGGCACTGGCAGGAGAAAACATTTTGTCTGATTCTCCCACTGAAAACTGGATAAAAAGTTTATGACTATAGTCTATTTGCTTCTGGAATGAGGTCTATTCATCTTTTTGTTTGTTTGTTTGTTTGTACTGGGGATCGAACTCAGGACCTTGTGCTTGCGAGACAGGCACTGGAACGACTGAGCTAAATCACTGGCCCAGGTCTATTCATCTTTTAAAATAGAATAATGATTGAGAAAAAATTTGTGATTGAAAAATGAGATGAGAAAAGTCATTTTGCATTTCTCCTTTCACCTCTGAGGCATACCTAAAGAATGTGATAATCCCACTTGAATCAGACCATGAGCATACTTCCAGTGCAATTTGAGTCTTAAAAATAATGAGCCTTGTATAGATTTCTGTGTCCTTTAAGTGGCTGAGTGAACATCAGAATCTTGTATCTTTAGCTAAGTTGGCTGATCTCATTCTATAGTGGTAATTCTACTGCATAGACATTGTCTTCAAAGATGGAAAAATAATTCCTTTCTTCTTGAACTCTCTTAGTTCAAGTACTAAAATTACTTCAATTAGTTATTTCTACAGGAGCCATTTCTTATAATTCTTCTATTGTAAAACTCACGGTATGCTAGTGTTTAACAATGAGTTCTTTTGAAGTGGGAGGAGAAGCTCCAATATGTAACATTTGCTGATTTATGGCATAAATACTTCCCCAGCAGCAAATGAAATCATTAAAGGTAGAGCTGGGATGAGATATGTGTAATAGACTCTCAACAGCTGATGTCAGCCAGCTATAGCACACCACCAAATAAGACATATTTTTCGTAAATGGAAACAAAGTCTTTGTAAATAGGGAAGGGAGGGCTAGAAATGGGGAAAAAATAAGAACCAAGATGCATCATGTAAAGGTACAAGTTCCCAATGAGAAATGTAAATGTGTTGTATACCTAAAATGTACCAATAAAAGAATTTAAGTAATAAAAAAAAGAAAGAAAAGACATATTTTTCTCTTTTGTATGTTTAAAAATTCTAAAATTTAGATGTATATTTAAAAATTCAAAAATTTAGATGTGTAAGTTTATTGTGATAGTTTCTTCCCCTATCCCCCAAAAGCTGCTATTAAATTAGTGGTGCATTTTAATAAAGTAACAATGAAATAACAGTGAAATAAATTTAGAACATACTTTAAGGATTTTGGTTATTAAATAGATTGTTTGGATAGTACTAAGTTTTGAAGCCAAGCTAAGGACTTTTTGAAATATGGGAGATTTGTTCATTCTTAATGCCTAAAAAGAAGGGCATAATAGTGTTAGGGTGATCTGTCTCCACATATTAATTAAAAATAAAAAATTCAGATAGATTTAAAGCATCAAAATATTAACCTTATCATACAAGAAACCATATTCAAATAAAAGCCAATACCTGAAAGACTAAATCTGGAATTTCTGTATCATAGAGAGGCATTTGCTGTAGGAGGAAAATATCTAATTGACCTGCATTTCTAAGTTGCAGAAGCTGAAAACGTTTACTCTTTTTCATTTCTTCTTCAGAAACAAAGTTAAATTCATCTTGCAATTGTTCAAGGCGGAAATACCGTGGAATGTCCTGCCCTTTATGTCTCATATACTATAAACACAAAAATGTAAAGTCTTTAAATATTAATTTTTTAAAAACAAGAATTATTTCAACCCCCCCACACACACACTGTGAGATACAAGATTCACAGTACAAGTAGGAATGGAGCAATTGAATCTGTAGAGGGATAGGACCTGCAAAAATACATAATTCTACTTCCAAGGCTTTCTAACCTTTGCCAAGTTGTGACTTACACAGGAAATGAAATCTGTGTTCTATACAAAGTTAAAAGATGAGATTGTTCCTATTTGGTTTCCCTAAGAGCTGAGGAAGAATCAGTATTTCTGTACGCCTGTAACCAATTTTGCCCATCAGTTGGGAAGGTCTGGTCTAGGAAAGCTTAATTTCAGTAATCTAATTTATGAGTTGCCTTTATTTAACACATGCAAATCAGTGAATGGTAAATATAAGGAATATTGTTTGCTGCCATCAGAGAGACAAAGATTTATTAGTTGTGGTTCCATAAGGAAAGATAAGACACATGAATGAATAATTACAGTAATATGCAGAAAGAGATTAGCATCATAAGAGTTTATTTAAAAGAAAGAAAATAGCTGGGGATTTAGCTCAGTGGTTCTGGTGCCTGCCTCACAAGCACAAGGTCCCGAGTTCAATCCCCTGTACCAAAAAAAAAAAAAGAGGGCTGGGGATCTAGCTCAGTGGTTTCACTGCCTGCTGTGCAAGCGCAAGGACCCGAGTTCGATCCCCGGTATCAAAAAATAAAATTAAATTAAAAAATTAAAAACAGAAAGCAAAGAAAAAAAGAAAGAGATAGAGAAAAGGAAAGGAAAACACAAAAGGAAAGAAAAAAGTTGACAGGAAGGCCAGGAAAGAAGAGTGCATGTCTAACTGCAAACATTTATTAGACTTGCAGGGTGGATTAGAGTGCCACAATGAATGTCCTGCTAGGCAGAGGATAAATGGCATGGATAAGGGTATGAAGAAAGCAAGTGTGGGAAACATAGAGTAGTTCATTTGGCTACAAGGAATATAAGTGAGTAGATAATGAAGCCTGAGTACATCTATAAGACATCTTGACAAGTCCTTCTGGTATCTGTAGTACTTGCCTAAAAAGTAAACAGCAAATTATGAGAGAGTACAAAGGGAATGAGTTTAGGAAATAGAATATATTTACAGTACTGATATTTGCTATAACTTACCGTAATAAATTCCATTAAATCAGAATATTCTGGATTATTTGGATCAATTCTGACTTCATTTGCCCATTGAAAAAGCTTCTGTGCATTAAAAAACCATGGAATTCGAGGAGTACCTCTTATACCTACATTCCTTAACAAACTAACATAGAGAAAATATTTTGTGATTTTCATGCAGTATATGGGTTAGACATCATTATACAGCCTAAAGCCTATCCAGTTGAGGTGTTTACAAATAAAATCTATCCATTCTTCATAGTGCAGTGTGTATATATACCAACTTCCCATGATCAATGTATTTATTATGTATTGCAACATATAATAAGGAGAACAAATTTAAAACCCAACAAAAAAGATATATCTTCTAGTTCTCATATTCTAACTCTATCACAGCTTTTTGATAATTATCTACTCTCCCTTAAGTGACAAAATCTTTGTAAGGATAAAGCCTATAAATATTCGTGTTTGCCATCTCCACTTTGTGGATAGCTAAACTACAGTGAATGCTTAATTACAGGTGATTATTGAATGTATTCTGTAAACCCAAAGCATAATAACTTAGTATTTTCTTTCGATAGGATATACAATACTGAATTTTAATCCAAATATTTTCTTAAGTGAATTTAGGTAAATAATACACAATACATAAACTTCAGATTGTATCTTTACAGTTGAAATATAATAGAGAGTAATGCAGTTAAGTGGGCATTATGGGCCAGGTGTGTATCTTTGGTCATATGAGACCATCTTCAAACAGTACAGCTA
This sequence comes from Heterocephalus glaber, assembly GCF_053883595.1. NCBI lineage: Eukaryota > Metazoa > Chordata > Mammalia > Rodentia > Bathyergidae > Heterocephalus > Heterocephalus glaber. The sequence continues at coordinate 45,586,898 of NW_028258320.1, read as the reverse complement.
TAAAAGATAGGCTAAGATTAGTAATATATCCTCAGATCTAACTATAGGCTAAGAGCAGAAGAAATTGAATCCTAAAGAGCAAGGATTTCTTGAGAGCCATCAATTATCCTCGTTATTTACTATCTTAATTTCTTCTATCATGTGTAATTAGAAAAATTTAGACCATATTTCTAAGATTTTTTTTTTTTTTTTTTTGGTACCGGGGATTGAACTCGGGATCTTGTGCTTGCGAGGCAGGTGGTGGAACCACTGAGCCAAATCCCCAGCCCTCTCAGATCTTTTTATAAAGTACTTGAGAAATGTTTCTGTCTATAAAATAAAGATTCCAGAAATACCTTTCTGACATAATCAATAATGTTTTAGCCCAAACATGGAGACATATTTTACACTGTCTCCTTTTCATTACCTCCTAATCATATATCTATGATGAATCTTTTCAAGCTACTGTTGATAAAGCCAGTATCTGGAATAGTGGGATGTAAGCAAAATTACCAAAAGATGAAGTTTGAATGGTCTTTATTTTACTTTCTATTTTGCCCTGATGGTTGAATTGTTTTGATGTCTTTGTTATAAGAGATCTCCAGGACTCCATACCCTTGACACATTATGTAATATATTTTCCTTTTCCTAAGAACAGTTTTAGCCCAGAACCCCTAGAAAACAAAGCCATAAAGGCGAGGCTTAAATGTTAATGAACAGATTATGCAGATTATAGAGAGAAATTTGTCTTTTCTTTTTTAAAGAAAGTTATAGCCATGTGTGGTGGCTCATGCCTGTAATCCCAGCACTCAGGAGGCTGAGGCAGGAGGATTGCCAATAAATTTGAGGCTAGCCTGGGCTACATAGTGAGTTTAGGGCCAGCCTGAACTACAAAGTGAGACTCTGTCTCAAAAAAAAAAGAAAAGAAAAGAAAGTTATAATAGTATTTTAACAAAGTCTCATGATTTCTGCCTTGGGTAAATAAAAATGTCAGAGCCTTGTTACACTGCCTGCCCTAGCTGATGTTATAGGTGTTCAGTTGATGACCGTGACAAAATCCACAGTAATCTGCACACTCTCTCCACAACCAAACACTAAGTGCAGAAACCTGTCTCTTGGCTCAGTATCGAAGTATTGAAGATTTTTACTTTTTAGATGATCGGAAGTAGCATTTAAATGGCATGTGAAATTCCTGAGAAATAGAACAAAATTCATAAAATTTTCCTCCCTACAAAAAGATAATGAATCATTCTTTAGTAATCAGAATGATTAGAAAACTGAAAAGCACTAGAAATAAAATCTTTGGGAGTCATAGCCTTTGCTTAAGTTAAGAGTTATGGAAAGCCTCTCTCATCATCATTGTGGCTATAATCCTAAGCATTGAAGAGAAATACAGTATTCTCTTACATATCAATACATTTACCTCTTAGTACAACGATTTAGGTAAAAAGCAAGTCAATATTCAAATAAACTAAATTGTTCCTATTGTTGCTTGGGTTTTCCTTTCTACACATATACATTTTGTGCAATGCCTGGCTGATACTACATTATTTTTCAAGCATGAAAGTTACCTGCAGTTTGCAGATCTTAATGATTGTGACATAGGTGTCAGAGGAAAGCCATTTTCATCTAAGGCCCATGATAGACAATAGCTAAGTTTTCCGGATGTTAAAAGACAAAGTTCTTTAGTTCCATTTTCCTCAAGAAGAAAAGGGACATCTGTTTATAAAAGACATTAAAAACATATGATTTGTTTAAAAAGTATGCAGTTGAAGCACACTGTAGATTCTCCCCCATACTTCCACTTATGAAGCCTTAAGAACACAAAGTAAGTTCTGTGTTGACCCCAGCTTTTATCCAAACACTCTCCCTCATTTCCTCTCTAAGATACTTCAAGGAAGACTGCTTCACACAAACTAAAAACGAAAGAGAAAAATACTGAGTGAACTATACAGAGATAAACATCTCTATTTTCCTTTTCTAATGCCTGGAAATGTCTTAACCATTCTTTCTGGGAATGGCTTCCAGCAACAAAAGACCACTGGCAGTAGAAAAACTTTTTCACTTTTCCCTGTATTCTTAAGTCTTCTGCCTCTCCTCATTTTCATTCTTAACCTCTAGAGAAGTAAACAATACTACTTAAAATTATGGATCTCCTCATGCTGTTTTTCTGCTCTGTATGGGTTCTAAGCAAATGAAATCTTTCCCTCATTCTCTATCCTTTTGGCTTCTTTCGCCTACTTTTTTTTTCTCCCTTCTTTGTTCACTTGTCCATGCTTTCTTCCTTTTCACCAGATAGGTTCAAGTTTGCAAAACACCTGCAAAGCTAAAACAAAGGAATCTTGGGGAGAAGGAGAGGAAAGACAATAGTCTCAGAGATGTTCTAACTTTAACTGCATAAAAGTAAAACCATTTGAAACACAAATGAACAGAAACATTCCTTCTTCTTTTCTCTGTCCTTTTCTTAGTACCTTCCTTCTTTATTTCCCTCCTTCCTTTTCTTTCTCCCTTCCCTACACAGTCTGAAGATGAATCCACATGTCCTAGAATACCATTAGGTTTACTGAAGGAGAGAGGCGGTAGCAGAGCAACTATCCCCACAGAAGTAGAACTTGTGTTTGGGAGAGCATGTTTTTGCCTCATGGCCTAGGAAAAGCTGAAGTGCTAACTGAATTATAAATTTCCCAAAGAACTGATTCAAGACAAAGGTGTTTGTTTTTTTTTATTTTTTGATATCGGGGATCGAACTCGGGACTTTGTGCTTGTGAGGCAGGTGGCGGAAACAATGAGCTAAATCCCCAGTCCCAAGACAAGTTTTAAACAATCTAGTTTAACATCTGAAAGGAGAATTTAATTCATTTAAAACCAAATATAAATATGGGATGTATCCCTCATGTAAATGAATCAGGGTCTTCTGAAGAAAGTTGGGGAGAGGCATTTTAAATAAACTCACTGCTTCCTACTTCTCCATCCGCAGGTATGACCAGCTTATCAGAGCTAAATTCTACATATTCCAGAACAGTTTTGCCTTTCAGCTCTGTGTTGTTAGGTAAAGGTAAATATAATTTTGCCAGTAAGCTTGTTTTTTTACTTATTTCATAAACCTAAATATAAAAAATAAAAATACATAATATACTGAAATTACACAATAGAAAAATAAACATAAGGACCCTCAATAACATACTTGTGTTCATTTTTTTAAAATGTTGGAATAAAATATAACATTTCATTCACATATTTAAGGGAAAAGTAGATAATCATATGACCTTAGAAATAGAATCCCTTTTGCTGGTTTTATAGAAAATGAACTGAATAAAAAGTTTACAATGTGCTGGGGATTTATCTCAGTGGTTTTGGTGCCTGCCTTGCAAGTGCAAGGTCCTGAGTTCAATCCCCGGTACCAAAAAAAAAACTTACAAATATGTTTTTGAGAATATAAGTACATATTGTACAATACTCAAATAACTTACTATTTTGTAGCACTTTAATCTCAGTTTTTTTAAATCTCAGTTAAATCCAATAAAAACTATAGGAAACAGATCTTTTTCTTCTCATGTTATAAATGATGAAATGGAAGCTCTTCATCAAACTATTTTAGTTTTTAAGTGATTAAAATCTGGTTGAACTCCTCAGGGAAAAGGGCAAGTCACTGGTTCACATGGAATCCAAGGATTAGTTTAATAAGCTATGGAAACTAGGGAGGAAAGAAGGTTCTACAAGAAGGAAAAAGAGGCACTGAATAGCCCCACTGAGCTTCAGCTCCTCAAGACTTTTGATTCTATGTGCTGTGCTTTCTCTAGAGTTTCATATAAATTCACTGAAAATTCAGTAGAAAAACCTTATTTTGACCTATATTGTGCTGTTAATATTTGGAGAAATGGTGATATGTTCTCTAAAAAGAAAGAAAATTAAGAGGTGGGAAGAGGGAAACTGGCCCTCTAAAGATAAGAAAGAATGCCAACAATAAGGATAAGTAACTAGTCAAGAGAGGAATAAAGAAAGTCAAAGAAGCTGATTTTTTTTTCCTGGTCATTACTTCTTTGTAAGAGTGAATTTAAGCCAACACAGCAGTCTGTTGTCAAAAGCATCCTTCATGCAGAAAGATTTGTAGGAGCTGTAGGTCAGTGAAAGAAATTTCTTATTGTACATCAGTAAACTAGATAGTTAAAAGGAGAAAATGAGCTAATAAATATATTAAAATAGTGAGTTAACATTCTGATTTTACACATAAACCCCATGAATTTGCTAAGAGTATGCAGACCCATACTCAGTGGACTGTCAGATCCAGGTTCTGAGACTTCAGACTGGAGATTAGATCCCAGAGAATGGGAAATGTACTGAAGTCAAGAATTCCACTAGGTAAGGTCTCCCACACAATACATAAAAACTAACAACACCACTGTGTGGCTGTCATGGCACATCCTGAAAATGTTCAGAATAAATGAAATGGTGATTGTAAGTGGAGTAACTAAAATATCTAAAAAAGCTCACAAGTAGGAAATTGCAAGTATGTATGGGAAAAGGCAAGCAGTTCAGTTTGGCTGAAATGAAGAATGAATAAAGTTGAGTGGTAAAAAATGAAATAGAAATTTATGTTAAAAATCTATTTAGTGAGAGCATACAGATTTATTTTGCAATTTTTGCAGCTGCTAAGGTATAATTTATTTCTAATTTCATTCCTCTTTCTCACTGTCTCTTAGCTTGTTAGAGTTGTATGATAAGTGATAGGAAGATAAAAGAACTCAAAATATGCATTTACCTATTTTGTGAGGGAGTTTTTAAAATTTCAAGTGATTATTATACCACACCTTATTTTAGAGACAATACTAGGAAAGTTCTTTTCTTTTGTTTTGTTTTTTTTTGGTACTGGGGATCAAACTAGGGGCCTTGCACTTGGGAGGCAGGCGGCAGCACCACTGAGCTAAATCCTTGGCCCCAAAATTCATATTTTTGAAGTAGAAATTTCTAAAGAAGGATAACATAAGATGACAAGAATTTAAGTAAAAATGAATAAAGCAATCGGAGATAGAATAAAGTTATTTTAGGCATTATAAAAATAATTTTGAGTTAAATTTGTAATTATAATTATCTCTATACTCCTCAAATTCTACCTTCACACACAAATCATTTTTCCCTCCTAACTTTACTTCTAGGTCTAGCTTTAAGCTTAATCAATCAGGACTTTTTGACAAAGCTCCTTAACTGTTTCTAATTTTCTACATCGTCTTATTTTCTTCTTTCTTTAATGCAGAAAGATTTGGACAGGGATCAAGGGTCTATCTTATGTTCTTTCATCTGATTCTTAAAAGGACCCAAACTGACAAAAAATGATAAAATGTTGGAACAGACTGAAGCCCCCATGTCAGGGCTAGGGAACTGTGTAGAAAATATCTAACAGTCACAATAGGTATGCAACTTATTTTACTTTAAATAATTCTCTTCCAACTCTTGTGTGAATGAAAAATAATGCTGCATATCCAAAGTTGACAGGAATTTTAACAGAAGAGAATTATTTGGAGCAGCCACAAATCAAATAATGTACTAATGATGTAAAAGACCATAAAAGAGGCAGATTATACATTTATTAATTATAAATACATTGCTAGGTGTAGAAATCTGTGATCTCTTAATGTAAAAGAAGTAACTTGTCATACAGAATAGTAGCTAACAAGAAAAAGGATTATGGCATAAAATATGAAAGCAAATAACAGCAGCATACCTCTAAGCAAATTGTTTCAGGCCAATATATTAACTGAATATTGAAAATTTGCTGAAACATGACTTTAAAATCAAACTGTAGAGGAGATATTGAAGTGCAAGAAACCTGTTTGTTGTTGTAAAATATCTTAACAAAATATTTCAGCTTCTGAAGTTTGGCTCTCCTCTTCTGTTCATGTCTATAAATTTTAAAAAAATCTTTAAATGAATCATGAAAAGCAGAACTGGTGTACAGTACTGTACTTTTCAAAATGTATCTTATGTTAAAAGGAAGGTGATCATTTAGAGGACAAATAGTGTCTTTAAGTCAAACAACAGCCGTCTATTTATGGGTAAAAGTTTCCCTTTCTCACTCAAGATGTTTTTTTAAAAAGATATATACTAAAAAATAGAAAAGGAACTAAAATCAAGTTACTAGAAATTATTCAGCCATTTATTTTACTACAGCACTTACCAACCAGATGTTTGAAAAGAGGAGAAAATTAGGGGGTTTGGGCTTGGATAGGGGAGTTTATATCAAGAATTCAAAAATATTTCCTAACTTTTATAAGACATCACACAACCCCCCCCACACACACACACTTTAAAGATATGCAATAGGTGATAGGCTTGCTATTCTCTCTCTCTCTCTCTCTCTCTCTCTCTCTCTCTCTCTCTCTCCAGGAGATTGAACTCAGGACCTTCCCACTGAGTTATTTCCTGAGCTGTTTTTTAATATTCTTATTTTGAGATAAGTCTTGCTGAGCTGCCCAGGTTGAGCTCTACCTTGCCATTCTCTTGCCTCAGCCTCCCATAGTGCTGGGCTCTTATCTTCTCAAAGATCTTTGCAAATCTCTTTAGGATTTAGGCTATATAACCACTTTCTCCAGGACAGATGGGAAAGTGTTCTTTCTTTGAACTCAAATGTCAGAGAAGCAAGCCAGGTTACACTGAGGCTTCTATGGAAATATTTGTTGGAAATAAAATGATCCCATGAATGATATGGAACTCTTAGAGTTATTCATTCATTCACCTAATCAACATTTATTATTTTTTTCAGCTGCAAGGCAACTGATCTAATTATTTAAGATTTTATTCCTCTTTCAGAAGGGAGCAAACTAGTTGGAAGATAAGCTCTAGACTGATACATGAAACCTCCTTCTACTCCCCACCCCAATCATACTATGGATCCCAGAATCTCCCTGCCCCATTATCTGCCCATCTTATTTGTCGCCTCAGAGGGTTAGGGAATATAAGCTATCTTTTCCTGTCTCCCTGTTGACCTCTTCTGACCATCTTGCCAATTACCTTCAGAGAAATATCTAGGTAAATATTGCCCACTATGCTGCTTCCTAAATGTAGTTGTAACACTGAGCTCATAAACTGATTATGAAATTTTGTTAATTCAAGATTATATTTTAAGGGAATCTTTCCTTTTTCTTCACCCTGTAGATCATTTTAAATTCTTCTCTAATCTCTGTATTCTTTTCATCTTTATCCTTGATATCAACATATTACTGTTTTCTACAGAATCCATTTTTATTATTGAATTGGATGTTTGGACTGCAATCCTATTAGATAAAATGGCTTTGAAAAGATATAAAGTATTATATATCTTTTTGCCTTAACTTCCACTTAGTTTTAGTTTAGGTTGTCCAGCATCAATATGTTCTTCCTTCTCCTTCTTCCAACTTAAATTTTATGGCTCCTGTTTTCTTACCGTCATTTTAACGATCCTTTCCTATGTGTGAACTTATTGGAAAGAGGTATAGAACAAATAAAAGATAGCTTCACTACTACACTTCTCTGGTCCGAAGGAGGATGGTGATAATTACACATTTATGTTTGTTACTCTTTATGTTCAGTTTAAGATGTAACTGCCTTGTTATGGTTTATAACCAAATGACCCCCAAGAGTCCTATGCACTTTTAGGCGGGGCTTTTTGGAAGATGGTTGTATTATGCAGTGTTATAGCTGATTAGCTGTTAGGAAATGAGACCTGCTTGGAAGAGGGAGGTCACTGGGGGAAAGACCTGATAGAGTTTATCTCCCTCCTGGGCTCTTCCTTTCACTCTCTGCTTCCTGGCTCTCATGACATGAGCAGGATTCCTTTGTGCAGGCCCTTCTTTCATGCCACATCTGCCCTGGAGCTAGTTGACTGTGGACTGAAACCTCCAAAAACATGAGCCAAAAATAAACTTCTTGTTAAATCGTGGGTGTTGAGTATTTTGTCCTAGCTACAGGGAAAGTGAGGAAGGCACAACCAACTCATTCATTTAATTAATATGAATGCTTATTGGGTACCCACTATGTTCCAGCTCTGTGCTAACTGATGCACAATCACAATATTCAAAGCTGGATTAGAAAAATGTCTTCTATAGAGTAGGGATGTTTAAAAACTGGACCTAGTTCAGTGGTTTAAATTGCCATATCCTCTTCAAGGTCAATGGTATCCATAGTCCTAGTAGATGAGAGAAATGACAGTATGTATGATGTCTGCTTTTGTATTAGTCCTAGGTATATAGTTCAAGGAAGAAGTTACAACTGGGAAGAAATGAGGTTTGTACTGTCAAAGAAGGAAATTGTCTGGAGGGCCCTCTTACTATGGAATAGTTTTTTGTTTGGTTTATAGTACAAATAACTTTTATTGGTCTGGGGTCTGTAAACTCAGTCATAGTGCTCCCCAAAAAAGCTGTATGGAATAGTTTTATGAAAACCTAGAGTCCTTTAACAAGGAAAGGTGATGGTACAATCTCTTTCTCCACTCCCGTCCTCTCCCCCTCTTCTTCTTCCTCCTTTTACTGTAACTTTATATTTTTCCTATCTATACCTGAATAAAAATTTATTGCCATCACAAAAATTTAAAAAGTGATCAATATAATAAGCTTATTACAGAAGACATGGCAAGGCAAACTGGTTTATGTCCCAGCTCAGGCACATATTAAATATGTGATCTTGGACTACTTAACCTTCCACAATACCCAGTTCCCTCATTTCTAAGATAAGGATAGTGTATGATTCCATAGAGTTATAGTGACAATCAAATATGCAAATGTAAATTAAAAGACACTTAGCAAAATGTCTGGTATATGGTATTCATCCAAGAAATCTAACATTAGTATGAAAAACAATACAATTAATAGGCAATATATAACAAAAACATAAGTCTTTAAAAATGCTTACAGTGGACACTTGGATAAGCTGGTTAATTCTGCTGTGAAATAAAGTAGCGGCCTCAGGGTAGTTGGATTTATTCTTTCAATTTCTGTTTCTTCAAGTTCAGAAGCTAAAAATGAGAGCACCTAGAGACAAAAACAAAAATATACAATTTACCATGCATATTCGTCATCTAGAACAACTATTCTTAAAAGTAAACTTTTATTTCTTATATTTGTCATTTTGTTAGGTATCTGTTACAAATATCAAGCTATCCTATTCTACTGAACAGTGAAATATTATAACCAGTGAAGATGAATTGAATGTCATTTTGTGATATAAATACCTCCTGTTTTTCTTCATTCTTAAGTACTTTTCCTTCAGTTTTCTTCTTGGTCTCAGAAATGTCTTCTGACATTTGTGCTTGTTCTTCTTGCTCATCACATTTATTCATATTAATCCTAATTAGTAATAAATAGAATTATTTAAAGCAGAAATGCAAGTATTTGAGACTTGTGGGAGGTCTTGCCAAAATAGACACACATGCAAACACACATCTATACACATACAAAATCAATCTTTTACAACAATTTATTTTATATCCTAAGGAAGTTATCAATATGGTAACACTTGACAAGAAGAGTTTCCTGCCAAAATGAGAAGATGGGGCTATATTCTCAACTTCCTGCTAGCCCATTTCTGCCACTGTTACTTTGTAAAACTTGCTTAAGCTAAGATTACCACAAACCTCCATGTCAGAAAATCAAATGAACATTTTTAGTCCTGAACTTAATTAGTATTTCAGAAGCATTAAGCAGTGTTAACAACTTTCCCTTACTTAAAACACAGTGCTGTCTTTTGTTTGCTTCTGTGGTGAAAGGCTCTATCCCAGTGACGGTGAACCTTTTAGAGACCGAGTGCCCAAACTGCAATCCAAAACCCACTTATTTATCACAAAGTGCCAACACTGCAAATTAACCTGAATACTGAAGTTTTAATTTAGAAAAAACGTATGCATTAACATCTTTTATCTTAAAAGAAATATACAATAACAAAGCTTTCAATGATACAAAAGCTTTTTATTGAAAGGTAAAAGTTTGCATTTGGCATGCTTTTTTACAATTACTGTGATCTTTGCTGTTGCATGCATGCTAATAATTTGTCAACCCCTTGGGGCAACTTCTGCCATAGGTTTACCACCACTGTTCTAACCAGTGTTTCCTCTGATTTATTCTCCTTTTCCAAGCCATTCAATACAGCTTCTCAAGTTGCAGTCCTTGAGTTTCTTCTCATCTCATTTTTACCTTCTCTCCAAGTAATTTCTGTACACCTATGGCTTCAGTTACAATTACTAAGCTACAGACTTTATTTTATTTTTTTTTAACTTTTATTTCTAGCACAGACCATACATCCCAGCTGCCCACTCAGCTGCTTTACTTGGGAAAATCTTAAAAGGCATACATATCAAATTCAATATCCCTCAAAATAAATATATGAAGGAAAAATAACCTGAGGTCAATGTGTAGGCATCAAGCCTTTGCATCATAAATGCAGCCTTTTCTTGAAGGTTGGCTACAAGTTTATTCAGTTAAGGTTCAAAAGGACCAGGCTTGTTGTTAGGTCAAAAGTAATAAACTTGGCCAGGAAACAGAGTTTCCAGAATCATCTTCAAATATAGTGCTTTTCTAGTATCAGAATACTTGAATGGCTAAAACAAAATGCTCCAACTAAGGATCAGCAGGCTAATCCTGCTGGTGCCAATCTAGTCACTGCCATTGTATTTAGTTCAGAGGTATCCAGCAAAAAGCTGGAGAGATGAATAATTAAATGTCAGGATGAACAAATATGAAGGGTCTCATGTGAGATTGGCGTTCAGAATAATGGGAGCAAGTTTTTTTTTGGTACCGGGGATCAAACTCAGGACCTTGCACTTGCAAGGCAGGCGTTCGAACCACTAAGCTAAGTCCCTGGCCCTAAGGAACAAGTTTTGGTAGTGAGTAGATAATATGGATCCAGAACTACTATTCTGAGTAACCTTATGATATCTGTGGGTCTTCTTTGTTGCTCAGAAGTTCATGACACATGGGTGTGACAAACTGGTTTAAAAGATTAGAGGCAAGTCATCAAGTTTACATTAATTTTGAAGTATACAAATCATGCTTGTCTTAGGTACAAACTGTTAGAAGCACTTCTAAACCAGTTCTACCTATAATCTCAGCACTTCAGGAGGTTGAGGCAGGACTCCAAGCTTAAGCCCAGTCTGTGCAATTTAGTGAGACCTGTTTCTAATTTTAAAAGGGGGATGGGGCTGAGGAGATAGTTCAGTTTGAAGGCCCTGAGTTCGATTGCCAGTACCACAGCAAGCAAAATCTCCTGTAGCAGAAAAAATAAAAAATCAATAAAAGAAACATCTCTTAATTGCCTGAAATTACACTACAAGTTTGCAGTTTTGAAAAAAAATAGACTCAGGATAATGGGTTGTAAGGAGAGAACTAGTTATCTCACTTTGAGTTCACAAGCAAATTAAGTAATTAATAAATTTGGTTTTGTGTATAATTATTTTTTCCAGTACATATGTTTTTACAACTTCATCCAATTACCTAAAATATGCTTCACCTTGGAGTATGGTCGTTAGATCTACGTTTATTAAAAAATGCCAAAGTGTTTCCAAGGTGACTATATTATTTTACATTCCCACTAAATATAAATGAAAGGGTCTTTGGCTCAGGATCTTTGACAACAGTTGTTAATATCTTTTAGGCATTCAATCAGGTGTGTGTAGTATTTCATTCTGATTTTAATTTGCATTTCTCTATTGATATGACATGATGTCACGAGAAAGAACTTTTCTGTGTTCATTTGCCATCCCTATACCTTCTTTAGTAAAGTGTTTGTTCAAAGCCTTTGTCCATTTTTAAATTGGCTTGTCTTCTTAAATTGTAAGGATTATTCAAAATATAAGTCCTTTGTTGACCACATAGTTGTGTAGATTCTAGATCTTTTTCCCAGTCACTATGATCTTCCATTATTCATGAGCAGTTCCTTAAGAGACAAATAAGAGCAAGTAAAGCAGCTTCTTACCTCTGAAATTGTAACTTTATTGTAGTGCTTGTAAAACCTTGCTGTTTTCGAAGAGACTTTATCTGTTTCCAAGTCTGTAACATGCTATGTAGCAGGGAGAGGTCCTTTTCCCTTTCTAAGTTATATAGTTGTTTTGTATTTCTGTAACAATAATGGCAAAATCAAAAATATGCCTGTTGGTTAGAACCATAAGTTATTAAAAATGGTCTGGAAGAATATTTTAGAGTAATTCTTCTGAATATGTAGCAGTTTAGTTAATTTTTGACTAGTACTTTACTATATATGAAAAAGAGAGTGCAAACCAACATAGTACATGCCTTTCTGTTGCTTTTGCTTGCTTTGGTACAGTTTGAAACATTCACAACTTTTATTTTGCCACCGAGTAAGTTCTATGTGGGTGGCTCCAAAGCCACCACAGTGGGATTGGTTCCAATTTAGGATGTCAGAATCTCAAGGGAACTTGAAAGGAACTAGAGGAGGGGCTTGCAACAAGGAGAAAAGGTAAAACAACAATGCCTCCATCTCATTGCACCTCAGTAATGAGAAGTAGTAATCAGTGATAATCAGCATAGACCCCCAATATTTGGACAGTAAGGTCTTTTTCTGTCTTCCCAGAAATATATCCTATTTGTAGGTATTTTCAAACTTGCATTTTATTTTTAACTCATATTAAACAAAGTTATATTATTTTATGTATTTGATAATTCCATTTTCTTACTTAAGCCTTTGCTTGTATGTCTCTTTGATTATTTGTGCTCCTTCTTCCTCCTGGTATTTTTGTGTATTTGTAACAGAAGAGGCTATAAATATTTTACTATAAGGACGTGTTCCTTAGAATATCATATCTATGAGTGATCCCTGAGCTAGGACTAAAATTATGTTCTTCCAGAAAGAGTATATATTTGGTTTTCCAGTTTGTAATCACTACCAATCTGGGACTATATTTAATTAAATTCTAAATCTGAGCTGGGTATGGTAGCTCATGCCAATAATTCCAGCTACTTGGGAGGTTAAGGCATGAGAATAGTAAGCTTGAGGCTAGCCTGGGCAACTTCATGTGACTCTGTCTCAATGGGGATGTAGCTCTGTGTGAAGGCCCTGGGTTCAGTCATCAGTATCACAAAAAGTTAAATGAACAGGGCCTGGGATTTAGTTCAGTGGTTCCACTGAGTGCCTCACAAGCGCAAGTTTCTGAGTTCAATCCCCGGTACCAAAAAAGAAAAAAAGTTAAATGAACAAATGAATGAATAAATAGATAGATAAAGGGCTGGGCGTATAGGTCAGTGGTAGAATGCCACAAGTTCAATCCTCAATATCACCAACAATGTTAAAAGAAAGAAGGAAAGAAAGAAAGAAAGAGAGAGAGAGAAAGAAAGAAAGAAAGAAAGAAATCTAATTCAAGTCATAATTCTGAGTTGTTAGGTTTCTGATTATGAATTTTCAAAAGAAAAATTTCCCTCTTTTCTTAGTGTCAAGGTCAAAGATAAGTCTCTGTCATCCTCTTTTAATTCCTTTTTAATATTTAATGCCTATTACATAGTAATCTTTATTAAACTTCCCAAGTAGTCTAAACTTGCTTTATCTTTTGCCTTTAGCACTCTATTAAGCCACTTGAATGATAGCTGAAGTTTACTAGGGAAGCAAATATCCTCAGTGTAAAAGATGGTTTTGTCTCTGATTTACTAGGATTTTTCCTTTCACTTTGTTTTTGGCTTCTGCAGATTCCTTATGTTCTTGCCATCTCAGCAATTTGTTTATAAAGATAATTATGTATTTCACCTGACATTTTAGTTGTTTACCCTAGTAGTGCTATTCAGGAAATCTAGGCTACCATACTTCTAGAGACAGGAGCGTATTTTCATTTAATTCATTCGGTAAACAATAATTCAGTACTTATTATGTCCCAGGCATTGTGCTGGCAAAGTGTGAGTAAAGAGGTGAAAAGACATGCTCTATGGATTCAAGAAGCTTATAGACACATAAATTAATCAATGTAATAAAGTGTTATAGATGTTGTATTAGAAATCCACACAACATAGAGTTTGTTCATAAATAACAGGATGGTAGCCAATAATAGTGAAAGACTTCAAAAGAATATAGGTACTCATAGAGAATGGTATTCATTTCAAATCAATAAATACATAATAGATATTTATTACATGGCATGAGTTGTTTTAAGTGCTGGCAACTACTATCTCAGTGAAGAAGGATACAGAGTAAGTACTTACAAATGTGATGAGAATTACGAAAAGGGTAATACAAAGTGCCATGGGGATAGATAGACAGATAGATAGAATTTAATCTAATCTAATGGATAAGTAAAAGCATCCCTGAAAAAGTGACATAAAATTGAAATAAATTTTATATGTTGACTAAGTATTAGACTGAAAAAATGAAAGAACGTTCTAGAAGCAAAAGACATTAAAACACAATATAGAGGTATTAAGATGGTCTAGTTAGGACACTGACTATAAATTTCCAAGGCACAGGGACCCTAACATGAAGTTGGAGAGGTAGGGAGTGAGATTATGTAAGGAATTATAGATTATGCTAATGCTATTGAATTTTATTTTGAAACTAATGAGGTTTTATTTACTAAGCAAACTCACTCTGGTTTAAGTATGGAGTGGAGTTTAAAGAGAGATATTTTAGACTAAGTAGTCCACTGGAAGATAAGTGCTTGAAGTAAGTAGAATTGGTGGGAATGGTGAAAAGGCCAAGGACAGGATGGAAAAGAAATTTTAAAAAGTAAAAAGTAAAAGAATGTGGCGAGATGAAGATTGAGAGAAGCAGCAAAAAGAGGAGTCATAAATGACTTGAAAATTTCTTTCCTGGGTATTAGGTAATTGTGGGTACCCAATACCTAATAGACAGTCATAAAAGGTTAAGTACACCTGTATCATTTCTTGTTTTTCATGTGCACATACTTCCCTAATACAAACATTGTTTTTCAAATGTCCAAAATCTACCCTTTGCAGCATTTCTACATCACAAACTGAAATTTCCTGAATCAAAATTTATTACATTTTAATTTTTCTGTTTTAATAAATCTGATTACCTAGTCAGTACCCCACCCCCCACAGTGGACCCCTATCTACTAGTATTGGACTCATCTAAAGCCAACTTTCTCTTTTTGTTGCATCAAAGTTTACTTGTTCTGTGTTCATTATGTCAATGGCTATTCTTTGCCTTCAATTTTAGTTAATATAAATAACAGCAGTTTATTGTGTTGTAAATACTGATGCATTCTTTTCATTTATTCAGCTAGTATTTATTGAGTACTCATCTTATGCCAGGCCTTGTTTAGGGATATGCTAACCTTATCAAGTAATATCTGCATTTTAAAAGGTTGCTATAGGAAACAATCATTTAAATTATTTGTTGTCTCTTGTGGTTAAGGGTCTGTAGAATCATGTCAGGTCATGGGCAGGGAGACAGGAATTTTCTGTACCTATCAAATCACTCATATATATATATATTTTTTTTGTAATGGAGATCGAACTCAGGACCTTGCACTTGCAAGGCAGGTGTGATACCACTGAGATAAATCCCCAGCCCTCTAACATATATATATTTGTGCACAATTAAACTACCTACCAAATAAATTATCTTCCAAATGAGCTTTCTTACTTTTGAAATTCCTTGACAATTATTATGCTCCATTTTGTAGTTATTTTTCCAGTTGTTTCATACTCTGATAAATTCTCTCAACTAGTTTATAAACCAGTGTTTCTTAACTTGGAAACCATGTATATTTTAGATAGGAGACCTTAAATTCATTTATTTATAGAGTCATATCTTTGGATTGAATTAATGTACCTTGTACATATGTAAATATGCAGTAATTTTTTTTTTTGAGACAAGATCTCACTGTGCAGTTCAGGCTGGGCTTGAACTCACTATGTAGCCTAGGCTGGCCTCAAACTCATGGCAATCCTCCTGTCTCAGACTCCTGAAAGCTGGGATTACAGGAGTGAGTCACCACGTCCAGCTCTAATTTTCAAATATATACAAACACTTGAGATTAATATCATTCAAGTCAATTTAGAAATACTGTTGGTAAACTCAGTAATTTTCTTCAACAAGTACTTTTAGAAAACATTAAAAAAATCAGTGGATATTAAAACTACAACTTCTTTCTCACGGCACTTCTGTGAAATACTTTTACACAAACATAAGCCTTTAAAATATACTGTAACCACTTCTGTAATTTCCTAAAGATTAGGGATCTTGTATGTCTCTTATTTTAATCTTCTATAACAAAATACAGTCCTTTATCTAAAAAAAGTTAATAAATGTTTGATAAATACGTGAATGATTCAAACCCTACCTTATCTGCCAATAATAATCTTGTAAAGACTTTTTGATAAGCTGGGTAATTTCAAAGTTTTCGCTCACTGATTTGGTAGCATTTGTCAATGTTTTCAGCTATAACAAAAAAAAGAGCTCTTTGGTATATTACATTCACCTGTAAGCATAACTACAATTCATCTGTAGGCCTAAGCACAAATGTAGAACTCTGTTGTGTATGACTGTTTTGTCTTTCAAAATATATTTTCCTATAAGCAGTTTGGAAATACATCACTCTAAGCTCTTCTTGCCTTGACGGTTGGCATTGAGAAGTCTGCTGTGATTCTGATGGGCTTTCCTTTGTATGTGATTTGTTTCTTTTCTCTAACTGCTTGTAGAACTTTGTTCTTCTGTTGGGTTTCTGGAATCCTAAGTATTATATGCCTATGTGTAGATTTTTTTTGATCAAGGCTATTTGGAGTCCTATATGCCTCACTTATCTGTATGTCAAGTTCTTTCCCCCTCCTTGGGAAGTTTTCTACCATCACTTCTGTGAACAGTTTTTTTTATGTCATCTGCACTCTCTCCTCTTTCTTCATTGACTCCAATCAGTCTTATGTTATTCTTCTTTGCATCATCTAGCAGCTGTTGGATTGATTTCTCGTGTTCCCTTACAATTTTAAAGCAATTTTTCTTTTCCTGGTCACTAATTGCAATCTTTTCTTCTATATCTGAAATTCTATCCTCACATTGGTTCATTCTGCTGCACAGACTTTTGATGGAGTTTTTAATCTCCTGGAAATCTGTTTGCATCTGTTTTATGGATTCCATTTGTTTCCTATGTTGGGATCCCATCATGTTCCTCAGATCCTTTATTTTTTTTATTTGTGTCCTCTCTAGATTTATTAATCATGTCTTGCACCATGAGTACAATCTTTGCTGTTATCTGAGTAATTATTTCTGATTTCATTTTTCCCAGATCCTCTTTTGTTGCCAGTTCAGAGAGTCCAGGTGGTGGAGTATCAGATTGTTCCATCTTGTTTCCCTTTGGGGTTGCTGTAGGTGAGCCAGAAGTCCGTTTTTGTGGCTTATTTACATGTCTTCTCATTTCCACGGCGGGGGGGGGGGTGCTTCTGGTGCCCGCGCGGCTCACCTTCTCTGCCCCAGTCACATGGGATGGCTGCGGGGGAGCTTCCTTTTGGGTGCTGGGACTGGCTCAGCGTCTCAGCCCTAGGAGCCCCTATAAGCAGTTTGGAGCAGAACTGAGAAAACCCTGAATATCTACTCAAGCAATAAACATCATACTTTGAACATACAAGTCAATTAATTCATCAGTTTATAAAAGAAATGCCATTAGATCAGATGGCAGATTGAGCAGAGGTATGCACTTTATCTTCCACTTAAAACCTCATAGTAAGAGAAAACATATGTGTCTTTATCCATAAAGATATTGCCATTATCACATCCATATTTATATACCTGTATTGATAACCTACATGTATGTCTCTACATGAAAGTGTAACACACATCATAGGAAAATAAGAAAAAATAAAATCAAGAAAGAAAGTATATTGCAGAAGGTATTAAACAGTTATCTTAAACACACTTTCTCAGATAAAACTGAAGGAAACTACACCCTAAACTTCTTGGAGGAGAAACCTGTCACAGGGGTGACTACAGTGAACTGATACCAACTCTTCCACTGGAAGACATAAAAGACCCAAACAAATAGGAATACACTATAAGGAAACCCAATTTTTATAATAACAAAATTTCTTTCAAAATTAATGCAACAATGGAATCCAACCACAATAAATTGGTATTAGAGTTTTTAAAATAGAGAGTTACAAGTGAATTCTAAGGTTTGCATGGAACATCAAATCCATTAAGAGTATCCAAAATACTCTAGAAAAGGCAATTGTACTACTATATATCATGATTTAATAATTAAATATGGTAATGAAAACAAGGTTGAACTAGACCAGCGTATCTATAGAATAAATAATTCTTAAACCTATATAAATATGATGTGCAGCTGGCTTATTCTAAAGGCAGTATTTTAAATATAGAAATTATGTTGTTCGGCTATTTGACTAATCTCTTAGGGGAAAATTGATTTGGAACCCAACTTCCTCCAAGACACAGCTATAAATTCTACATAGAAGAAAAGGCTAGAAATTACACACACACACACACACACACACACACACACACACAAGCACAAACACTACAAGAATATATAGAAAGGTATCTTTACAGTTTTGGTCTATCAAATATCAGACACTACTGGCTGCCCATAAATGTTCATTTTTCTTGGTTAGCAGAATACTGATTGCCTAAGAGATATCTTGACATCTCCATCAGAATTAAATGTTTAAATGCCTTATAAGGTATTTAATTTAAAATGGGCTTAATCCCTAGTACTGCCAAAAAAATAACTTGTTGGCATGCCCTACCGAGGTCCTGAGTTGCACAGAACACACCGAATCATGCCACTGCAGACAGGCAGCCACCTGATTCCACACTACAAAGACACAGAGGACAACAGACCACCAGACCAAGGTACTGAGTCCCACAGTTCCCGGCCCAGAGGTAGGGGTTTCTGAGCCATCGTCCCACTGCTCCTGGTCCAGAGGAAAGGGCTTCCCAGTCACCATCCCTCCCGCTGCTCCCAGCCCAGAGGAAAGGGCTTTTGGCCCACCTTCTGTCTCGCTGCTCCTGGCCCAGAGGAAGGGGCTTCCAGGCCACCATCCCTCCCACCACTCCGGGCCCAGAGGGAAGGGCTTCTGAGCCACCATCCCACTGCTCCTGGTCCAGAGGAAAGGGTTTCCCAGCCACCATCCCTCCGGCTGCTCCCAGCCCACAGGAAAGGGCTTTTGGGTCACCATCCCTACCACTGCTCTCGGCCCCTGTCCCACCTCACCCAGCTCAGAGGAGGTAATCCGTGCAGGTGCTAACAGCCCCCTGCCCCAGTCAAAATGAGAAAACACATAAATAAGTCTCAAAACCAGACTTCCAGATCACCTACAGCAACACCAAAGGGAAATGAGATGGAACACTCTGATACTCAACCACCTGGACCCACTGAACTGGCAACAAAAGGGGATCTGGAAAAAATGAAATCAGAAATAATTTCTCAGATAACAGGAGAAATTGTGCCCCTAGTGCAAGACATGATTAATAAATCTAGAGAGGAGCTGAGGAACATGATGGAATCCCAACATAAGAAACAAATGGAATCCATAAAACAGATGCAAATAGATTTCCAGGACATAAAAAGCTCCATTGAAAGTCTACACAGCAGAATGAGCCAATGTGAGGACAGAATTTCAGATATAGAAGATAAGACTGCAATTAGTGACCAGGAAAAGAAAAATTGCTTCAAAATTATAAGGGAACATGAGAAATCAATCCAGCAGCTGCTAGATGATGCAAAGAAGAATAACATAAGACTGATTGGAGTCAATGAAGAAATAGGAGAGAGTGGAGATGACATAAAAAATCTCTTCACAGAAATAATGGCAGAAAACTTCCCAAGCAGGGGAAAAGAGCTTGACATACAGATAAGTGAGGCATATAGGACTCCAAATAGCCTTGATCAAAAAAAATCTACACATAGGCATATAATTGTTAAGATTCCAGAAACACAACAGAAGAACAAAGTTCTCCAAGCAGTCAGAGAAAAGAAACAAATCACATACAAAAGAAAGCCCATCAGAATCACAGCAGACTTCTTAACACAAACCATCAAGGCAAGAAGAGCTTGGAGTGACATAGTCCAAGCCCTAAAAGAAAACAGCCTCCAACCCAGATTGATGTACCTTGCAAAACTATCTTTCAAAATGGATGGAGAAATAAGATACTTTCATGACAAAGAGCACCTTAGGAACTTCGTGAATACCAAACCAGCACTCCAAAGAATTTTACACAATATCCTAGGAATGGACATTGAGGATCACAACCCCAGGAAGCAAAACAGAATGAACCCATCGGGCATGACAAGAAATTAAATATAAAGGGGAAGAACCCAACAAAAAGAAAAAGTCATGGCAATGACAAGTCAATATGTTTCACTTATAACCATCAACATTAATGGTCTCAATTCACCAATCAAAAGAAATAGACTGGCAGAATGGGTCAAGAAGCAAAATCCAACAATATGCTGCATACAAGAAACACACTTAATTCAAAAGGAAATTCATAGGCTGAAAGTTAAAGGGTGGAAAACAATACTGCATGTAACAGGAACCCGAAAAAAAGCAGGAGTAGCTATCCTCTTGGCAGATCAAGTAGATTTCAAACCAACACTGATTAAGAGAGATGAAGAAGGACACTACATCCTTGTAAAGGGAAGAATCCAAGAGGAAGAGATGACAATCATAAATATCTATGCACCAAACACTACTGCACCCAACTATATAAAACAAATACTAACAGACATGAAAAGTCATATATGCACTAATGCAATTGTAGTGGGGGACCTCAACACCCCACTGTCACAAATAGATAGATCAACTAGACTAAAAATAAGTAATGAAATACTAGAACTCAATCGAACTCTTGAACAAATGAACTTAACAGATGTTTACAAAGTCTTCCACCCCACAAAATCAGAATACACATTCTTCTCAGCTGCACATGGCTCATTCTCCAAAATAGACCACATACTCACACATAGAACATGTTTAAGTAAGTGCAAAGGAATTGAAGTTATCCCCTGTATATTATCAGACCATAGTGCGATGAAATTGGAGATCCATAGCAAAAGAAACTCAAAAAATTTCATAAACATGTGGAAATTGAACAACACACTTCTGAATAACCAATGGGTCACAGAGGAAATTAAAGAAGAAATCAGACAGTTCCTTCAATTAAATGACAATGACAATACAACATATCGAAATCTATGGGACACAATGAAAGCAGTCTTACGAGGGAAATTCATAGTAGTGAATATGCATATTAGGAAAACAGAATGGGCCCAATTAAACAACCTAATGCTGAACCTCAAGCTTCTAGAAAAAGAAGAGCAGGACAACCCCAAAGCTCATACAAGGGAGGAAATTATAAAGATCAGAGGAGAAATCAATGCAATGGAGACTAAGAGAATGATACAAAAAATCAATGAAGCCAAGAGTTGGTTCTTCGAAAGAATCAACAAAATTGACAAACCCTTAGCCAATCTTGTCAGAAAAAGGAAAGAAATTAGGAGTGCAATTAGGAATGAAAAGGGTGAAATTACAACAGACCCAGCAGAAATCCAGAGGATCATCAATACCTACTTCCAGAACCTATATGCCAATAAGATGGAAAAGACAGAAGAAATGGACAGATTCCTAGATACATATGAATTACCAAAGTTGAACGAAGAAGACCTAAAAATTCTGAACAACCCAATATCAACCAATGAAATTGAAAATGTAATTAAAATTTTATCAACTACGAAAATCCCAGGCCCTGATGGCTTCACTGCTGAATTCTACAAGACATTTAGAGAGGAACTGCTGCCACTACTGTTTAAACTCTTCAATGAAATTGAAAGGGAAGCAATACTCCCAAAATCATTCCTGGAAGCAAGCATCACCTTGATCCCCAAAGCAGAGAAAGACTCAACCGAAAAGGAGAACTATAGGCCAATCTCACTAATGAACATAGATGCAAAAATCCTTAATAAGATACTGGCAAACAGAATGCAGAAGATCATCAAGAAAATCATATGCCCTGATCAAGTGAGATTCATCCCAGGGATGCAGGGATGGTTCAATATATGAAAATCAATTAATGTAATACACTATATCAATAGAGCCAAGGACAAAAACCATAGGATTATCTCCATATATGCAGAAAAAGCATTTGACAAAATCCAACATGCATTTATGATAAAAACCCTACAAAAAATTGGAATAGATGGTCTCTACCCCAAACTGATAGAAGCCATCTATGAAAAACCAACAGCCAATATCATACTAAATGGTCAAAAACTGAAATCCTTCACACTAAAATCAGGAACAAGACAAGGATGTCCACTATCACCACTCTTGTTCAATATAGTTCTAGAAACAGTAGCCACGGCAATTAGACAAGAGAAAGAAATAAAAGGAATAAAGATAGGTAAGGAAGAAGTCAAATTGTCATTATTTGCAGATGACACGATACTCTATATAGAAGACCCCAAGAACTCCACCAAAAGTCTTCTAGACTTAATAACCAAATTCAGTCAAGTAGCTGGTTACAAGGTCAACACACAAAAATCAATAGCTTTCCTCTACACAAATGACAGACTCACTGAGAGAGAAATAGGGCAAATACTTCCTTTCACAGTAGCATCCAAAAAACTGAAATACCTAGGAATCAACCTAATGAAAGAAATCAAAGACCTCTTCTCTGAAAAGTATGGCACTCTGAAAAGAGAGATTGAAGATGATATCAGAAAATGGACAGACATCCCCTGCTCCTGGGTGGGAAGGTTCCATATAGTGAAAATGGCCATACCTCCAAAACTGCTATATAGATTTAATGCAATTCCAATTGAGATCCCAGCAGCATACTTCATAGACCTCGAGAAAACAATCCAAAAATTCATTTGGAATAAGAAGAGACCCAGAATAGCAAAAGCAATTCTAGGTAACACAGACATGACGGGGGGTATCACAATCCCCAACCTGCAACTCTACTACAAAGCTACTGTGGTAAAAACAGCATGGTACTGGCAAAGAAACAGACCTGAGGACCAGTGGAACAGATTAGAAGATGCAGAAACAACGCTAGACACACTCAGCCATCTCATCTTCGATAAAGGAGCCAAACACCCTCACTGGAGGAAAGATAGCCTCTTTAATAAATGGTGCTGGAAAAATTGGGCTTCAACTTGCCAAAGATTAAAACTAGACCTATATCTCTCACCATGCACTAAACTAAAATCAAAATGGATTAAAGATCTAAATATTGAAATAGAAACTCTGAACCAGTTGGAACAGAAGTTAGGTAGAACCCTTGAAGACATCGGTGTAGGAAAAGATTTTGTGAACAAAACCTCAGTTGCCCATGAACTAGCACAATCAACAAATGGGATCTCTTCTTATTAAAAAGCTTCTGCACAGCAAGAGAAACCATCAGCAGTGTGAAGAGACAACCCACAATGTGGGAAAAAATCTTCACCTGCTCTTCCTCAGACAAAGGTCTACTATCTCGAATCTGTAAAGAACTTAAAAAGATCAGACCTCCCACATTTAAAGACCCAATCGAAAAATGGGCATCTGAAATGAACGGACATTTCTCAGACAATGAAGTAGAAATAGCAAATAAATACATGAAAAAATGCTCAACATCACTGGTCATTCAAGAGATGCAAATGAAAATAACGCTGAGATTTCACTTCACTCCAGAAAGAATGGCTGCTATCATGGAATCAACCAATAACAAATGTTGGCAGGGCTGTGGGGAAAGAGGAACCCTGGTCCACTGCTGGTGGGAGTGTAGACTGGTGCAAGCACTGTGGAAATCAGTATGGAGATACCTCAAAGAACTAGGACTAGAAGTCCCATTTGACCCTGCTATTCCACTGCTGGGGATCTTCCCCAAAGAATTAAAAGAATCATACCACAGTGATATATGTGCACCCATGTTCACAGCAGCGCAGTTTGTAATAGCTAAAACTTGGAAACAGCCCAAATGCCCATCAACTGGAGACTGGATCAAGAAAATGTGGGTTTTTTATAAAATGGAGTACTACTCAGCCATAAAAAATGAGAAATTAGAGACATTTATAGCTAAGTGGATGCACATTGAGGCAATACTCTTAAGTGAAATAAATAGGACACAGATGTGTAAATACCAAATAGTTTCTCTGGTGTGAGAAACTGAAAGTGTAAATAAGGACTAAATGTATAATAGGTAATGTGAAATAGGAAGAAAAGGGGCAAAGGGTAAGGAAGTGGGAGGGCTAGGGGAAAGGATAGAAGGGAATGGGATTAATATGAGAAAATGGAAAAATAGGAACAAAATCTTTGTAAATAGGGAGGACTGGAGGGGTTGAAGGGAGGGCTAGGCAAAGGTGAAAAATAAGAACCAAGAGAGATTATGTAAAGGTGCAAATTTCCAATGATGAATGTCATTATATTGTATACCTAAAATGTACCAATTATTAGAATGAATAATCGATAATGTAAAATAGGAAGAAAAGGTCCAAAGGGGTAGGGGTAGTGGGAGGGCCAGGGGAAAGGAAAGAAGGGAAAGTAAAAAATGCTGAGAAATGGAAAAAATGGAAATAAAGTCTTTGTAAATAGGGAAGGGTGGAGGGGGTGAAGGGAGGGCTAGGAATGGGGAAAAAATAAGAACCAAGATGCATTATATAAAGGTACAATTCCCAATGAGAAATGTAATTGTGTTGTATACCTACAATGTACCAATAAAAGAATTTAATACAAAAAAAAATAAAATAACTTGTTTATAGATTTCTACTTTATAGAATTTTTTCCAACAATATTATATAATTTTTAAAGTCTGATCTAGTAATGACAGTTTTGTTTCATTAGACTACTTAGAGACTTTAAGATGATTATTATTATTATTTTTTTTTTTTTGGTACCAGGGATCAAACTCGGGACCTTCCACTTTCTTTTTTTTTTTGGTACCGGGGATCAATTGTGCTTGCATAGCAGGCATTGAAACCACTGAGCTAAATCCCCAGCCCTATGGGACCTTCCACTTTCAAGGCAGCCGGCGGCACCACTGAGCTAAATCCCTGGCCCAAGACTTTAAGATTACTTTTACATACTTATTGGATAAGTGAAATCTACCAAAATACCTTGTCAGAGAGAACACTAGTTAACAAAATGCTCATGGATCCATAACCCAGCAGAGTCTAAATGACATGTGTAGGTTTGTCAAATTGATTAGTCCTTCAGGATTTATAATGTCATTAGATGACAATATGGATTGCTTATCTCAGAACAAGACTGTTCAATTCAAGACCTCCAATATTTTTTTATCAAAATACTCTATTACAAAACTTTAAAAAAGGACATAGCTCTTTTAGGTCATCAAACAACAATATTACTGATCAGTAAATAATGCATATGTGATAAAAATACTGCAGGAGTTTTGAGGCTGTCTCCCCAGCAAGTCAACTCTCATAGGTTTTTTTTTTCCAGATAAACTCAATTGACTGCTCTAACTGGTTAAGAATACCAAGGGAAGATGTTCTATAATAACTTGCTGTATCCTAAGAACTTTTTTTCTTTCATATTAAATATTTAGCTCTGAAATACAACAAAGTCCATTCTCACCTTTTCATAAAGTAGCTGTGGTAAATTCTGTTGCTGCCTGTCCTGAAAATATTCATAAAGTTGCACCAGTCTAGCACATAATACTTGTTCTTGATTGAATAGAGGATGATGGCTAAATTGCAAGCCAATAATGTTGAGATCTAATTGGTACATTTCCCTTTGACCTTCCATTTTGTTCCTAAAAGAACTCCCAATGTCAGATTTTATTGCCTTTTAAAGAAAAATATGGACAATGTTAATTTGATTCTATCTTTAAAAAAATTACAAGTAACTTTCCCTTATAAAAGTAACATATAAATTGTAGAACAGTAATACAGTAAAGAAAAAACAATAATTTGATCTTCAAAAATTGATTACAACCTTTAATTTCATAAAACAAATTTGTATTACAGCATTTTAGCCATCTTGCTATAAATTGTTGTCATCTACTTTACTCTTCTTGTTTACTGGTAGAAGTTGGACTTTTGAATTATGGGACCGAAAATAAATTCTTATAGAAATATTATGACAAATGTAACAGGTTTTGGGTCGAGTTTGGTTACATGATGGTATAATTATCATTTGTGGGCCAGAATTAAATAGTAATGATTTAGCAAAGCATTGTTTCTAAATGAATATATTGATAATCATCTAGAAAATTCCTAGAAAGCACCTGAGTCATCTAAGCAAATTCTGCCTAAGGAAATTGTTTCTTTTTGTTCATGAGACAGTTATGGTTTAGATCAAGAATGTCCCCCCAAAGTCTTATGTGTTCAGAGGTGGGGATTTGGGAAGGTAACTGGATTATGGAGGCACTATATTCATCAGTGGATTAATCCACTGATACAGTTGTAGCTGAATGTGCTGTTAGAAAGTGGGGCCTTGGGCTGGGGATTTAGCTCAGTGGTTCCACCACCTGACTTGGAAGGGCAAGGTCCTGAGTTCGATTCCCAGTACAAAAGAAACACAAACAAACAAACAAAAAAAGGAAACTGGGGCCTGGTAAGAAGAGGCATGTCACTGGGTACGGGGTGACCTGGATAACAACAATGAATCAAAGACCAAACAAAGGTCTCTAAACATGTAAATCTTAATGAAATTTTATTTTTGTACACCATAATAGCTATGATTTAAAAAGACAGACAATACAAAGTAGTAGCAAGAAATCAAGCACCTGGAACTCTCTCACACTCACACTGTGTATAATTTCCTACAACAACTTTTAGAAACCTATTTGGCGTTATATATTAAAATTGAACACATACAAACCTATAAGCAGAATTTCTACTCTGATATTCTCTCTCTCTCTCTGTCTCTCTGTATACATCTATATATACATATTTATTTATGTAAAATAGGCAAAATTAACAGGTAAGAGTATTCTATAGTGGCAGAAGTTATAATAGTATTTACCCTGAATACCATTAATTCATTCATTATTTTTTCAAAATTAGGATCTGCTTTAATGTTGCATTCTTTTTTCACTACATATTTATTTTGACCATTTCTCCATGTTATTAACTATTCCTCAAAAGTAATCTCAAGAGCTGCATAATATTTCATCATAGTTTATTTGTTCTATTACTAAACTCACTATATTTAAAGGGTAAAATTAAACCACAAAAATTTGTTATAATTGATATTATAAGAATTCCAGCCATAATTACAAACAAGCTGATATTAGTTACCTTCCTGTATATGGTCTTTAGTGCTGGATTTAAGGATTCCTTGCTTATGTTTAGTCTGAAATTCCATGACTGTCTAATAGGTGAAGGTAATGACATTATTTCTCCACTCTCTTCAAACCAACTCTGTCCCTATTAAAAATATTTAATAAATATAGTAATTAAATATTTCCTTAAAAATAAATGTTATGTAGTATCCATACGTAGTATAACTTGTCAACTAGTGCACTTGCCTCACTTAGTTTAAGCAGGCGATTTTCCATTTTATTACAGGTCTTTTTATATGTTTCTGGCTTTTTCTGAATATAGAGTCCTTCATCTTCTAAAATGCGAGGCATCATACCTTTTGGCAGTTTATACTGGTTGGCCACTTAATAATAAAACTTAGATATTACATTAAAGACCAAAATAGAAGAATAAGGCAGAAAACTTTTAATAGTTTAAGATCAATGTTTTTTATTTATCCAGCATACAAAGAAACTATTATCATAAAATGTTTCATTAATGTCTTGAATATTTTATTAGAAAAGAACATTACCTGGGGAACTGCTTGGCATAAAAATATTTGCCTGCTCTTTTGTTAGTTTTTCTTGATCATCTTCATATTCAGCAGCTTTTACTTCAAATAAATCTCTAAAAATGACTTCTTCCATAAAATCTTTATCTTGACCCTTAGCAACATTTTCTAATTTATTACCAACTGAAAAGCATTTGGAGTGACTATCCTTTACTGATCTCTGTTGAATACCAAAAAGAAAAATAAATTTACATGTTTGTCTCCAGTGACTTCTATATGGATAAATAAAATGTACCACAACCTTACTGTGATCTGTATGTCTGAATTCTTCATTGAGATCAAGTACAAGCTGAAAGTGTGTTATAATGAAATTTCACTTAACATAGTGGGACTCATCATTATACAATATGATTTTTCTACAGCCCATCTTTGCAATTCTCCATTTAAAGACTACTGAAATAGAACTGTAATTTAAGCCTCTCCTGCCCTATGGAAAAATGTTCAAAGATATGAATTATGATACGTAAATATGAAACTCAAAGTATAAGACAGAATCTAGAGATGACAGACCATATGGTTTTAACCCTTCCTTTTTTCCATCACTCAGAACACACTGCTACCTGTTATATGAAATAGATATGCTGTTTTCTAGAAGGTATTTAAAAGCAAAAAAGCAGAAAAGACTCAACAAATAAACCTATGGCAGAGTCATTATGGTGAAATTTGGAAATATTATATATACATATGGTATAATATATATGGCAAAAATAATCTGACTATAGATATAGAAAAAGAAGTATTACTAAATATTAAAATATATTTCATATAATTAAAAGGAGTCTTTTCACAAAATAAAAGCATCTATTTTCTTTGTATGACTCATCTCATTTGAAATCTACACATACTGAAGAAGAGAGAGTGTAACTGAAAATTCCTCAATTTTCAAAAATTAAGTTAGGGTAAAAGATAAAATAAAAAGAATCAGAGGATTATTTTGAATAAAGAACCTTACATCGTCTTGACCAACTATGACAAAATTTTTAAAATGAAATAAATATAACCCAGGTTCATATCAAGTCATCATATCATCATGCCTTCTCATGCCTTTCATAAAATCAAGAAAATATTTTATATACATAAATCTTTATGATGTCTTTTACAATTCAAACAAGGTACATCACCAACATCTAGGAGCAAGATTTGGCAGATGTGCACATAGTATATCTTTTTGAAGATTCCAGTAACAGACTAACAGATGCTCTTTGCTCAGCTGGAGATCCCATACCAAGCTTCCTGTACAGCACTGCTATTGTGTGGGCCAGGGCTTTCAACCTACCTTCAGAGCCAAAATCTGCCCAAATGGTAGGCTCTGAAATTAGACCCCAGGCTCTGATTTATGTCCCTACAGGTCTCTTTTATGACCTCTATTTTTATGTGCCTTGATTTTTAGCCCAAGACAAGCTGTGACATTGACCAATATAAGACCTCTATGTCCAACTTTTTCTTATTTAGTCTAAGTTCAGATGCTACCCCAGATTACCTCCTTGATCTTCACCATGCAGTATACAGTATAGCAATACCTGTGTGACAGGGAATAATTCAGAAGGTAGATATAGATGCTTCTAAATGAGTACTGAGTGGTAAAAAACAAATACTACCCTTGTTCCATCTCACAGGAACGTGCTTATTAAACTGTGGTATGACAAAAAGAACCATTTGGAACCAATTTTGGACCTAAATCTGGTTGCCTAGATATTCTTGGAACCAGGCTCTCCCTATCTCTCAGCAGGAAGAGAGGCCACATTCAAATTCAGCCTCCCATAAAATAGGAGCTTTTCTTCCTTGTGATGGAGAGACAGTACTTTCCTATAGGCCCCAAAGTTATCAGGCAAATAGCTTTTCCAGACAACTTCTCTAAATATCTAATACAAGAATTCCTCATGCCCAAGTAGTCTGTTTGCCACTGCCCCCAATCATACTGACCTAATTTTTTTTGTTTGCCCCGGGAGAAGGAAAAGTGGTCACAACTATGGTACCTAACCCTGGCACACTTTGCCGGATGGGAGGATCAAGGACCGGACTTCTCTTATTTGACCAGAAAAGTTTATTCCTTAATCCATATCTTGGGATGCTGGGGGGTCAGGTAACTTGGAATTTAAGACCACAGGCATATTTGAAAACATCTTTTTGATATTCAAATATTCATTGAGTATCTAATGTATTCTGGAAATAAGATTAATAAATAGACAAAGGATTAGATAGTGATAAGTGTTATGAAGAAAAATAAAGGAGGAGAAAATGCTGGGTTGGGTGAGCTGTGGGCTATGATTTTAGGAACAGTTGTCAGATAAAATATCTTTAACAATGTATCATTTGAACAGAGACCCAGAGTTATCAAAGGTAGTGAGTGATAAAGCATGAAATAAGGAAAGGACTTTGTAGGCCAGTGATTACAAACCTTTTCGAGTTTTTAATGATAACAAACAGCCTGCTGCAGCACATGTGCCAAAGGTTGGCCATCACTGTTCTAGGCAGATAATAGTTTTAAAGAACAGAAGGCAAAAGAATGCTGTAAGTGAGGAGCAGAAGGAAGCCAGTGTGGTTGGAGGTAGGTTTGAGAAAAGGGGAAAGTAGAAGAAATTAATGAAGTTGGAGTGGTACTGAGGGAGCCAAGTCATGTAAAGACTTTAGCATG
This sequence comes from Heterocephalus glaber, assembly GCF_053883595.1. NCBI lineage: Eukaryota > Metazoa > Chordata > Mammalia > Rodentia > Bathyergidae > Heterocephalus > Heterocephalus glaber. Next base: position 45,556,532 of record NW_028258320.1, on the reverse strand, counting down.
CATTTTAAGTGAGTCAGGAAAGCATTAAAAGGTATAAGCAAAAGAATAGTTTGTCCTAGATTTCAAAAGGATCACACTGACTACTGTGTGGCATGTAAATCAGCTGAAGGGCTACGAATACAGATTTGTTATGAACTGGATACAAGGCACCCAAGTAAAGGAGAATCTAAGGATGATATTGGGTTTGGCTGAGGAACTGGAAAAGTGGAATTGCCATTTATTAGTGATTCTGTTTATATAAAACTATGTGTATGCAAGTATGGGCATAAGCACAGAGAAAGGTATGAAAAATGATAATAGTGGTTATCTCAGGACAATAGGATATCAGATGATTTTATTTTTCTTTCTTATGGTTTTCTGCATTATGTTTTTACTTGTTCAAAATTTTAAAAGACAAAGTTTTTATTATGAAAAACAACAACAAAAAAAGAGTGAAAAGAGTAGAGCAAAGAATACAAAGAAAGGGAACAGTAGGGAGTGGAAAGTAAATAGGAGGGCAAATGGGGGCGCAAGAAGGACTTGAAAGAAGGACCTGGTTGAGAAATGTCAGAAGATAGCAGTAGGTGGGATAATTGGGAATGAATGGTTCTAAGTGGCAGAGCCCTTTAAAACACAGCCAGGCATGGTAGCGAAGACAGCCAGGCATGGTAGTTCATACCTACAATCCCAGAACTTGGGAAGCCGAGGGAGGAGGATCAATATGAGTTTTAGGCCAGCCTGTGAATACCTAGTGAGTTCAAGGCCAGCCTGGAATACAAGACTCTGTCTCAAAAAACTTAAAACAAACAACAAAAAAATCTGTGAAGAGATTTGAAAGTACAGAGGAACTGGAAAAGTTATAAGAATAGGAGAAAACAGGAAGGCTAGTGAGATGACAAGTCAGGAGGAGATGGAGAAAGATGAGTGAGACTAACTCATGCTCGAGGAAAGGTCAGGCAACAGGGGACCAAGGAGGTGGAAAGAACTGATAGAAATCAGAAGGTTATAGGATTGGCCTTGGAGGGATAAAGATTGGGGAAACTATGAAGGGTAGTAGAGATCATTGAGAACAATGTGGGATACTTGGAGAGAAGAACAGGAAAAGAAAAGGAATACACAGGCTTTAGAGCAGCCAGCCTATACTCCCCAGCTCTATCAATGATCAACCATCTGTGTCTAAGTTTCCTCACCTTTAGAATAAAGATAATAATGCCTGACTCATAGGATTGTTATAAGGATTTGAATGACCCAGTTAATTTTGAAAACTTAGTATATCATTGGCACCCAATAAAATGTTCAATAAATGTTTGGTATTATTATGAACAGCTCCTCAAGTCAAAGAGGAGAAGAAGGTGTAAATAAAATTTCATCTCCCGTCAAATATTACATTCTATGCCTTTAATAAAGAGTTGTTTTCTTGAGAGTGAGGATGCAGGAGAGAAAGGAACAAATCCAACCTGTTCTGATGACTGGCCCAACTCTGAGCCTTCTTCACCACTCAGAATGAAAAATGAAAGACCTTCATCCATCAAGACTTCAGTCTGGGGGTTAAATGACAGTAAATCAGTGCTTAGTGTTTAAATGAACATTTTTTTCTTCCTATAAGTGAAGAAACACTTTTCAGTAATATGGTAAACTGTTATTTAAAAAAGGAAGAGGAGGAGCAAGTTATTTTTACCAAGTTATATTTAGCTTTGAGTCTGTTTAGTTCGTGAGATTTAAAAAAAATTCTTTTAATGTTTTGGTAACTGCAATATAACTAGAATAAAGCAAAGCCAAAATCTCCATCTTCCCAAATGGTTTCCTCAGTTTTGGGGGGGGGGGGGTACTGGGGATCAAACTTGGAAACTTGCGCTTGTGAGGCAGGCGCTGGAACCACTGAGCTAAATCCCTAGCCCCTATGATTTCCTCACTTTAATCTGAGAATTAAAAGTCTCACCTCACAGTTTGAATAAAATGCTGGCTCAAGTCAGATATTTTTTCTCTATTTTCAACTGTTCTCATATACACAAGTTTTCACAAACAGACACAAATACCATCCCATCTCACAATCTTTGGTGGAATTATGGGTAATTAAATGTCTTAAACATAGCATATTATTAGTTATAAACTTGCTGATAAATACAATTTCATTTTTTCCATGTTTTGAAAAATGGATCTTTTAAATGAAAGCCATTATGGCTTCTTTCTCACACATACATACTAAAGTGAAGTGTTTTAAGAAAGGCTTATAAGGAAACAATTCTAAAATATAAAGTAAAACTCAGTTAATAGGAATTAAAAAATTAACATCTGTAAAATACACAAGTTTATCCTATACCACTTTTGTATCTATGATTTAGCTGTCATATTAACTTTAAAAGTTATTCATCAGGGTGGGGCTATAGCTCAGTGACAGAGTGCTTGCCTGCTCAAACAAACCCTTTAAAATTTTATTATGAGTAACTTTATCTTTTAACAATATTTTATTATACATTTTTAGGATAAAAAAGAATGCCAACTAGGAATGGGGAATGACTGCAAATGAGGATGAGGGTTCCTTTTCAGAATAATAAGCCTAGAACTGGACTGTGGTATTAATTGCATGATTCTATAAGTTAACTAAAAATTATTGGATCATACACTTAAAATGGGTGATTTTTTGCTGTTTATAAAGCTTTTTTTTTTTTTTTGAGGCAGGGTCTCTCCCTTTGTAGTTCAGGCTGGCCCTGAACTCACTATGTAGCCTAGGCTGGCCTCAAACTCAGTGATCCTCCTGCCTCAGCCTCCCTAGTACTGGAATTACAGGCATGCGCCACCACGCCCGGCTAACAAAGCTGTTTTAAAAAGTTTTTTTAAAAGGTTATTTATTTTAGACCACTGACATATTTTAATATCAATTAATAGCTGAGTTGAAGACTTTTCCCCTCAACTTGAAACACAATATAAATAAATGTTTATAAAAATAAGCACAGTTGTGCTCATAAGTCTCCTGTAACAAAATTCAAGACTTTTCGGTGTTTTTCTTTCTAAAAGTGTGTATGTATATGTGTGTACATATGTGTTCTCATGAGATGTCATATATAATTATTATGACCCACTCACTTCACTTCACATTATAGGGGTGTCATGAAATAAAAGGGGAAAAAAACGGCAAAGTACTTGAAGCTTCCCAGAGTTAAGGAGCTGTATTAAGACTGAACTTTGGGGGCTGGGGATTTAGCTCAGTGGTTCTGGCACCTGCTTCACAAGCACAAGGTCCCAAGTTTGATCCCTGGTACCAAAAAAAAAAAAAAGATTGAACTTTGGAACTGGGGATGTATCTCAGAGGTATAGTACTTGTCTAGGATGTATAAGTCTCAGAATCAATCTCCATATTGAAAAAAAAAACCTCAGGCAATGGAAAAAAAGAATGAATTTCAGCTTTTTTTTTTTTTTTTTTTGATACTAGGGATTGAACCCAAGGCCTTTGCACTGAGTTACATCCTCCGCTCTTTGAGATAGAGTCTTGCTAAGTCCCTAAATTGCCCAGGCTAGTCTTGAACTTGAGATCTCCCTGCCATCTCTTCCCAGACTGCTATGATTATACATGTGTTACTCATGGCTACTTCAGCTCTTTTTTGAAAATAAAAAGTTTTTTATTCTACATTTTTCATTTAAAGTGATAAATTTGAAAACAAGAACTTTAAAAAATTACCTTAGCATTTCTTAGTTTTTCTCTTATTTTGCCTCTTAGTGTTTCTATTATGCTTTGATTTTCTTCTGCATCTAAATCAGGAAGCCAACATAATATAGAATTCATAGTACTTTCTTACAATTAAATAGCAGTAACAACAAAAGTACTTACTAGACACCTTAACTCCATTCATGTCTAGGCATCATGACAATTCTAAAAACTAAGAGATTGCTGCAAGAGAGTTTAGAATTCCCTTCTTATCTGAAATACTAATATTTATGGTGGCTTTTTGCTCTTTTTGTGGCTTCTTCACCTTCATTTGCTGTTTTTACAGTTATTGGCCAAAGTCTTTCTTTGAGTACTTGTTTTAAGTACTTAATATCCATCTTGTAAAATCAGTATGATACTTTGACTCCTATTTTGGACAATTCTTAGAGAAAATGAAACAATTCTGTGAGGTATAAAGATGGCTTCAGTTCTGTGCACTCTAAACAATGTGTTATTTTCTGCTTAACCACTGTATGATCCACTGGGTGGACTAAGAAAGAGAGGGTAAAGCCTTGTGTGCAATAAAAAAAGTATAGGACCTAATGGTCAGTTTGCCTTGTATTTTGCTTTTTCCTCTCCTTGCCTTTGAGTACTGAAAGGTTACATTGGTGAAGGGGGGGGGGGGCGTAGGCATAGATCTAAATCATGATAGGTCATGAAAATCTTTATAAGCTTAACTATAGTATTCCTTGGCAAAACTTTAAAATCACAAGGCAGCTTCTTCATACTCTATTCCCAGGCCTGAGAATGGCAGTCAGCACATAAAAGATTCTAAATAAATATTTGCTGGATTTGGACCTTCCTGAAGCAGGTTCTATATCTATAGTCTTACAATCTCAAGCACTAGTGGATTCTCCATGTTGGTAGAAAAAGAAAGACGGAGAATATGGAGCTTACTTTCACTATATGCATTGATTTTTCTATGCATTTCCTTATGTCTATCTTGTATTACCTAGAAATCATTCCTTTAAAAAGTTATGCTCTTGGCTGAATTTGTAGCATAGGAGTAATCATTTATATCTTTAAAAATAAAAACCAAGAATATCATGTGGTTTACTTATTAAAAACTTTTTGGGAGATGCTTGCCTATAATTTCTTCTACTGCAATGTTGTCTGTCTTTTTTGACATCTGCCAAAGAAGAAAAGCAGGTTAACTTGCATATTTATTTTGTCATTGAATATCTTTTCATATGCTCATCAGCCTATTGACCATCATCTCTTTTAAAATGCCAACTCATATATTTTTTCTATTTCCTTAAATTTCTTCTTTCTACTAATTTGTAAAGTTTGTCTTTATATATGGTGGATTTTTTAAATTAAGGAATTGCTTTCTCTCTCTCTCTCTCTCTGTAATAGCAGGAAGAATCTATTGTTAAAAACCAAGGGCTAATTCTTAGTGATCATGTATTATCTACTCATTCATCTTCTAGTAGAGTCAAATGAGATCAAACATATATGAAAATCCTTTGAAAATTCAGTACTATACCATTGTTACCTATTACTTGATTATTCTGTACCATCTTATAATGTTAAGCATCCTTAGAAAACTTTCCATATCTTTCCCCTCTATTCCTAAACTTGTATTCATTATATTTTCCAGTGGTCATGCTTTTGCCCTATAGAGTAAAAGTAGGCATATTTAAAGCCTTTGGAGAGTGCATGTGCTTTCGTGACTCCCCAAATTTATTTCCGGCCATGACTGTTCTTATTATAGATAGGTAAGTTTATTAGATATCTTGTTGGCAAGTAAACAGGGCCTGCCTTAAGGCACCAGTCCTCCAGGAGCCAACACAGCAAGGAACCAACATGAAGAACAATTGAGGCACATTCACTGGTTAGCATTATAAAATGGAAAAGAAGTACTACTTCCCCTAGAGAGAGATAGCAGTGATTGATATCCTAAATGGGAAATTCCCTGTATATGACTTGTCTTCCCTTTTGATCACCATTTAATCAATATTACCTGGAGGACTGTACTTGTAATCTTTTTTTCCATTAAGTTTATTAGTATATTTTAGGTATAAAATACAGTTACATTCATCATTATACCTCTTCTCCCTATATCATTCTGAGTATCAAAACTATATTTCTAGCTGCCTCCTAGTAATTCTAATTGAATATCCTACATCATTAAAAATTCAGTACATTAAAATGAATATTTTTCCAATTTAGAGCCTCAATCTTCTAAAGTAAACTATTCTAACAATGTTAATTCCTTTTTAGAGTAATATGTAGTATGAATTTAGCAAGAAATGTAATAGCAAAGATTCTTGAAATGATAACTGTGCATGCTAACCAAACTACTGTGCAGTTGGAATGGAAAGAGCAAGAAGACACATCAGCTTCATTATCACATTAATAACATGAATTCATGTCAAAAACCAAAGTAGGGTATTAACATGCTCATGATAAAAACAGTATTATAACATGAGTCCAGGATACAGAATTTCTAAAAGAACTTCAAAATCTACCAGTGGATTTTGTGCCACATTTAAAAACTAATGAATAAAGCCAGCATGAACTAAGATGTATTCTTACTTTCAACCTTCAGCATCTTCCTCAAGACAAGTAAAAATACATAATTCCACTCTTGACCAAGGAATAACACTCTTAAAGGTGTGGTGGAACATTAACCCTAGCAAGTGATTGATAAATGTCTACCTTTAATTCCCAATAATCTTGTCTACCATTCCTGGGATTATGGGCATTTTTAACTAATTCCGCATCTCCATCTAGAACACAGTGATAAAATAGTCATCTTAATCAGTTATTCTATGATTATATATGTTTCAATCACTGACTAGATGAAACTTCTTTTTGAGCAAAGCAGGGAAAGGATTGCTGGCTGACAGAGATAACATGAATAAATAATAATATTTAAGTAGGAAAATGATTAAATACTTAAATAAATTAACTCTAATGGGGCTTCATACTATTGAGAGTCCAAAAAGAGTATCATTCATCCTTATCTTCACCTATAGCTTATTTAACCTATGAATTATAAAATTTGTATGTAGAACCAAGTATATAACATTTATCAGGATTAATAAATTTACTAGGATTTTACATTTAGAATTAAGCTATTTGGTATACTCAGAATCCTTATAAAGTACTTTATAATTTACATTATAATTTGCTTACAAAAGACCCTGAAGACAAAAGCAATCTTAAGCAAAAAAAAAAAAAAAAGAAAGAAAGAACAACAACAACAACAAAGAGTTAGAAACTTCACACTCTGACTTCAAAATATACTACAAAGCTATAATCAAAATGGCAGGTTAGTGTCATAAAAACTGACACATAGATCAATGGAACAGAATAGAGAGCCCAGATATAAATCCATATATTTAACATTAATTCATTTTTACAAATTTACCAAATATACACAATGAGGAAAGAATCTCTTCTATAAATAGTGTTGGCATAACTAGATACCCACATAAGAAGAATTAAGTTAGACATTTATGTCATATTATATACAAAAATCAACTTGAAATGGATTAAATGTAAGACTTAAGTTATTATACAAAAACATAAGAGAAAAGCTCTATGACATTGATTTAGATGATGATTTTCTAGATGTGAATGCAAAAGCTCAGACAACAAAACAAAAAATAGACAAGTAGGATTGTATCAAACTAAACATCTTTTATATAACAAAGGAAGCAACCAACAAAGTGAAGAAACAACCTACAGAACTGAAAAAAAGTTTGCACAACACACATTTGATAAGTTAAAAGCCCCAATTAAATAAGGAACTAAAAAATTTCAATAATAAGCAAAGATAATTTTTTTTTGTACCGGGGATCGAACTCAGGTCCTTGCACTTGTCCAGCAGGCAGCAAAACCACTGAGCTAAATCCCTGGCCCTAGCAAAGATAATTTTTAAAATAGCCAAATCATATGAATAGGTATTTCTCAACAGGAGATATATAAATGGCCAACTAGTGAAAATGAAACAATGCTGCTGAGTACAGTGTCACTCACCTCTAATCCTAACACTTGGGAAGCTGAGGTAGGAGAATTGCTAGTTAAGAGTCCTGACTGTGCAAGTTAGCAAGACTTTCTCTCAAAATAAAAAACAATAATGGGCTGGGGATGTAGCTCAGTGTGAAGACTCTGGGTTCAATCCCCAGTAATGAAAAAAAAGAAAGAAAACAAAAACACCCTTCCACCTCACCCCCCAAACTCAGTATCACTAATCATCAGAGAAATTGTAAATCAAAACCATATTTACATATCATTTCACCCTAATTTGAATGGCTATTACCAAAAATATAGAACAAGTGTTGGAAAGGATATAGAGAGAATGCTTGCACACTGTTGGGAATCTAAAGTAGTACAGTCATAATGGAAAAGACTATGAAGTTTGATTTTAAATTAAAAATAGAACTTACATATAATCCAATAATCCTACCACTGGATGCATATATAAAAGAAAAGAAATCAGAATGTCAGAGATATTTGCATTCTCATGTTTATTGCAGCATTATTCAAAATAGCAAAGATATGGATACTATTTAGCCTTTAAGAAGAAGGAAAGTCTATCATTTGTGACAAAACAAATAAGCTTTAAGAACATTATAGTTTTCTCTCTCTCCTTTTTTACTACCATATTTGCAGTACACAATGATTGCCTTTATCATGGGGAGGTGGCATATGTACATAATACATTGTAATTTTTTTTTCATCCCCTACCACTCTCATCCCTCCCTGCTCCTTCTAACTCTTGGTCCTCTTTCCATTTATAAAAGCTCTATTTCCACTTTTTCTTCAATTCTTTTTTTTGCCATCCCCTCTCATCCTTCTCCCTCTTCTTTTATCTCTTGTTCTGCTTCCTATTTGAGAAAGATCTCCCTAATTCCTATTATCTATCTTTCATTTTACTCTTTATTTATATTATGGGTTTCTCATATAAAGAGAAATCATAGATATTTAAATTTATGTATCTGATTTATTTCACTTAATGTTATGATCTCAAGATGCATCCATTTATCTACAGATGCCTCAAGTTTATCCTTCTTTATGGTAGAGTAATACTCCACTGTGTACAAACACCTTGTTTTCTTTATCCTTTCATTTGTTGTTGGGCATATAGGCTGTTTCCAAGATTTAGCTATTATAAATTGTGCTGCTATAAACACAGATATGCATGTATCACTGTAAAATGATGGCTTTAACTCTTTCAGGAAGATATCTAGGAGGGCTGAGGACATTATGTTAAGTGAAACAGCCAAGTCTTAAAAAGACAGATACTATATGATCTTACTTATAGGTGAAATCTTAAAAAGCTGAACTCATGAAAGTAGAGTAGAATGGTGGTTACCAGAGGATAGAAGGGAGTTGGGGTTAGGAGCTGGATTGGAGGGTATTAGAGATAGGTAGGAAAGATGTTGATCAAAGGAGGAAAAGCTCCTCCTATCAAAGTTCAAGAAATCTATTGTGCAACATGGTGACAAGACTTAGCAACAATTGTAACAAATATGTATTGTATTTTTGAGAACTGCCAAGAGAGTAGATTAAAAAATGTTCTCACCTCAAAGGACTGATAAATATGTAGGCTAATTCACATGTTCATTAGCTCAATTTAGCCATTCTACCATGTATACATATTGCAAAACACATTTTTGTCAAATAAATAAAATGTTTAAAATTTAAAAAACAAACAAAAGTCAAAATTTGTTCAATGTGATTAAGGACTCAAATATAAACTCATGATTTTATAAAGAATTGTAATGAATTGTTTACTTTTTCTTAAGATTTGAAAAAGCAAAAGATGTGAAAAGATATTTCTGTTCCATTGTTTGTGAGAAAAAAATGCCTGACAGAAAGTGTTGCTAGATAATTGAAATTATTTACCAAAGGATATTGTGAAGCCCATGCCCTTTGAGTGGATGAAATTATAAGATGAATTCTCCTTTTTCTGAAAGGAAGCAGGGTATGACTTCTTCAATGCTAATTCTATCCAATAATATTATGCCTAATTGTATAACAAGTTGTTTATTTCCTTGTTTAAGAATCAGAATGTTTTTCAGAGAGCACAAAAGCAACAGAATGCAAATATAAACTGTCTGCAGGAAAATATATCACTTGATAAAATGCCATAAAAAACTTATATTAAAAATTCCTATAAACTCCATTAATATTTTACCCTTTTTAAAGTATCTTCTCTTCTCTTTGAGATCTTTTTCATGATGGATTTTTTGTCTCCACTTTCTAAATAGAGAAGAATGACACATCACATTGCTGAAAGACTATTGTAATACTTGAGATAAAAGTATAGTGTTAAAAATTACTAATTTAACTAAGAACAAAGTACCCTTTATCTTTTGTTTTACAAACAAAATTTTACTTTACCATATGTTCGACAAACAAAAACTACTTTAACCTTTTCAGTTGTTAATATTTAGTATTTGTTCACTTTTAGTATATAATAGAAATTCTAGTTAATGTAATAAGATATGAAAATGTAAGAGGCATAACTTTAGAAGAAAACACCATTATTTGTGCAGTAAGGGTATTTTTTGAAAATGAATATAATTTTTATTTCAAAACTTACTTTATATGAAGGCATTTCCAACTAATCTCATATTTTAGTTGATTTTTCAAAAATTAGTTCATGTTTGCAATGCATGCAGCTTAGTTTACAATCATCTTGGGGAGTGAGTACAGGTACATAATATAGCTTTATTCTTTTTTTAAATGTTTATGGTTAACTTATTATTTTTTAAAATTAATTTTATTGTACACTTTAGATATAGAATTTAATGACATTCATCATTAGAAATTTGCACCTTTACACAATCGCTCTTCTTTATTTTTTCCACACTTCCCTGCCCTCCCTTCAACCTCTCCATCCCTCCCTATTTACAAAGACTTTGTTTCCATTTTTACATTTTCTCATATTAATTCCATTCCCTTCTTTCCTTTGTCCTACACCTCCCACTTCTCCTTTGCCAATTTCCTTCCTTTTCACATTATCTATTATACCTTTTAGTCCTTATTTACACTTTCAGTTTCTCACACTAGAGAAACTATTCAGTATTTACACACATGTGTTCTATTTCACTTAAGAGTATCGCATCAATGTGCATCCATTTAGCTATAAATGTCTCTAATTTCTCATTCTTTGTGGCTTAGTAGTACTCCATCTTATAAAAAACCCCACATTTTCTTTATCCAGTCTCCAGTTGATGGGCACTTGGGCTGCTTCCAAATTTTAGCTATTACAAATTGTGCTGCTATGAACATGGGTGCACATATATCACTGTGGTATGATTCTTTTAATTCTTTGAGGAAGATACCCAGCAGGGGAATAGCTGGGTCAAATGGGACTTCCAGTCCTAGTTCTTTGAGGTATCTCCATACTGATTTCCACAGTGGTTTCACCAGTCTACACTCCCACCAGCGGTGGAGGAGGGTTCCTCTTTCCCCACAGCCCTGCCAGCATTTGTTATTGGTTGATTTCATGATAGCAGCCATTCTTTCTGGGGTGAGGTGGAATCTCAGTGTTGTTTTCATTTGCATCTCTCGAATGACCAGTGATGTTGAACATTTTTCATAGGTTTATTTGCTATTTCTACTTCTTTGTCTGAGAAATGTCTGTTCATTTCAGATGCCCATTTTTGGATTGGGTCTTTAATTTGGGAGGTCTGATTTTTTTAGGTTCTTTATAGATTCAAGATAGTAGACCTTTGACTGAGGAACAGCAGTTGAAAACTTTTTCCCATATTGTGAGTTGTCTCTTCACAATGTTGGTGGTTTCTCTTGCTGGGCAGAACATTTTTAATAAGAAGAGATCCCACTTGTTGATTGTTTGTGCTTGTTCATGGGCAACTGAGATTTTCTTCATAAAATTTTTTCCTACACCAATGTCTTCAAGAGTTCTACCTAACCACTATTCCAGCCAGTTCAGTGTTTCTGTTTTGATATTTAGATCTTTAATCCATTTTGATTTTAGTTTAGTGCATGGAGAGAGATATAGGTCAAGTTTAATCTTTGAGAAGTTGAAATCCAATTCTTCCAGCACCATTTATTGAAGAGGCTATCTTTCCTCCAGTGAGGGTGTTTGGCTCCTTTATCGAAGATGAGATGGCTTAGTGTGTCCGGAGTTGTTTCTGTATCTTCTAATCTGTTCCACTGGTCCTCAGGTCTGTTTCTTTGCCAGTACCATGCTGTGTTTACCACAGTAGCTTTGTAGTATAGTTTCAAGCTGGAGATTGTGATACCCCCTGCCATGTCTCTGTTGCCAAGAATTGCTTTTGCTATTCTAGATCTCTTCTTGTTCCAAATGAATTTTTGGATTGTTTTCTCAAGGTCCATGAAGTATGCTGGTGGGATTTCCATTGGGATTGCATTGAATCTATATAGCAGTTTTGAAAGTGTGGCCGTTTTCACTATGTTGATTCTTCCTGGACAGAAGCAAGGGATGGCTCTCCATATTCTGATATCATCTTCAATCTCTCTTTTCAGACTGCTATAGTTTTTAAAGAAGAGGTCTCTGATTACTTTTATTAGGTTGATTCCTAGGTATTTCAGTATTTTGGATGCTATTGTAAAAGGAATTGTTTGCCCTATTTCTCCTTCAGTGAGTGTGTTGTCTGTGTAGAGGAAAGCTATTGATTTTTGTGTGTTGACCTTGTATCCAGCTACTTTACTGAATTTGGTTATTAAGTCTAGAAGACTTTTGGTGGAGTTCTTGGGATCTTCTATATAGAGTATCGTGTCATCTGCAAATAATTACAATTTAACTTCTTTGTTTCCTATCTTTATTCCTTTTATTTCTTTCTCTTGTCTAATTGCAGTGGCTAATGTTTCCCAAACTATATTGAACAGGAGTGGTGATAGTGGACATCCTCGTCTTGTTCCTGATTTTAGTGTGAAGGATTTGTTTTTGACCATTTAGTATGATATTGGCTGTTGGTTTTTCATAGATGGCCTTTATCAGATTGATAGAGACCATCTACTCCAAATTTTAGTAGGGTTTTTATCATAAATGCATGTTGAATTTTGTCAAATGCTTTTCTGGCATCTACTGAGATGATCATATGTTTTATCCTTAGCTTTATCCTTATAGTGTATTACATTGAATGATTTGCATATGTTGAACTATACCTGCATCCCTGGGATGAATCCCACTTGGTCAGGAAGTATGATCTTCTTGATGATCTTTTGCTTTCTATTTGTCAATATCTTATTGAGGATTTGTGCATCTATGTTCATTAGTAAGATTGGCCTATAGTTCTCTTTTTTTGGGTTGGGTCTTTCTCTGCTTTTGGGGATCAAGGTGATGCTTGCTTCCAGGAATGAATTTGGGAGTATCGCTTCCCTTTCAAATTCATTGAAGAGTTTAAACAGCAGTGGCATTAGTTTCTCTCTAAATGTCTTGTAGAATTCAGCAGTGAAGCCATCAGGACCTGGGCTTTTCTTAGTTGGTAAGTTTTTAATTAAGTTTTCAATTTCATATTGGGTTGTTTAGAATATTTAGGTCTTCTTCGTTCAACTTTGGTAATTCATATGTATCTAGGAATCTGTTCATTTCTTCTGTATTTTCCTTCTTATTGGCATATAGGTTCTCAAATCAGGTATTGATGATCCTCTGGATTTCTGCTGGGACTGTTGTAATTTCACCCTTTTCATTTGTAATTGCATGGATTTGGGCCTTTTCTTTCCTTTTTCTGACAAGATTGGCTAAGGGTTTGTCCATTTTATTTATTCTTTCAAAGAACCAACTCTTGGCTTCATTGATTTTTTGTATCATTCTATTAGTCTCCATTGCATTGATTTCTGCTCTGATCTTTATAATTTCCACCCTTCTGTGAGCTTTGGATTTGTCCTGGTCTTTTTTTTCTAGAAGCTTGAGGTTCAGCATCAGGTTGTTTAACTGAGCTCACTCTGTTTTCCTAATACGAGCATTCACTGCTATAAATTTCCCTTGTAAGACTGCTTTCACTGTATCCCATAGATTCTGATATGTTGTATGGGCATTGTCATTTAATTATAGGAACTGTCAGATTTCTACTTTTTTTTCCCCCATTAACTTTATTTACACATTTTAGGTATAAAATACAGTTACATTCATCATTGGGATCTTGTACCATTACATGAGTCTCTTGGTTCTTATTTTTTTTCCCCTTCTCTTGCCCTCCCTTCACCCCCTCCACCCTTCCCTATTTGCAAAGACCTTGTTTCCAATTTTTTCCTCTGCTCATATTTTTTCCCTTCTCTTTTTTCCCTTCCCCTACCCCTTCCAATTCCCCTACACTTTTAGACCTTTTCTTCCTGTTACACAATATCAGTTTTACATTTTTTAAATTACAGTGTTAAGATCTAGGAGACATTACTACAGATTTTACAGAATTTAAAAGGATATAGAAAGCATATTACAAAAATCTTTTTGAAATAAATTGGACAACTTCTAAGAAGTAACTTAGAAGACAAATTAATGAAACTAACTCTGGAGGAAATACAAAATTTGAATAGCATCTATTAAAGAAAGTATATCCCTAGCTTGAAAACCTACCTATATGATAACAGCAGGCTCATAAACATCATAACTGATAAATTATATCAAACAATTAAAGCAGAAAAAAGAAGGAACACTTCTCCCCTCATTTTAGGAAATCAACATTGTGCTAATCCTAAAACTGGATAAAGATAATAGAAGAAAAAAGTATGAACATAGAAATTTGTTTAACAAAACAAACTATTAGAAGTCAGATCTGGCAGGATGTAGAAAGTGGTTTTGTAATAGGGATGGCAGTGTTGGTTCAGCATTGGAAGATCCACCCCCAAAAGTCATCATTTTAACAGAGGAAAGGAAAAAGCCATATGATCCTGTCACTAGTTGGAGAAAAAGTATTGGACTAAATTCTATAGCTGTTCATGGTAAAAGCTATCAGGAGCCTAGAAGTAGAACAGAAACTTCTCAACAGATCAAAATCATGCACTCCATACTTCCAGCGAGAATGCCTTGTATGAATGGAGAAGATACAATGCTTTCTCCTTAAGGTGGGGAACAAGGGCAGATATGCTTACTCTTTATCTGTCCATTAAACTTTGAAACCTAGTCCCTACCAAAACAGTCTGGCAATAAAATGACACAACTAGGATAGGATTGGCAAGGTAGAAAAAAAATCTTTATATGTAGATGAAATGATCATCTACAGAGAAAATACTAAGAAATCTCTAGGAGCCCCTAGAACTTGTACTTGAATTTAGCAGGATTAGAGAACACAAGGTATATATAAAAATTCAGGTGTGTGTATACTTGCTATAAATGAAGAATTGGATATTGAAATTTAAAAGTTATGTAGGAGTACAAAGGAACTAGAAAAGTTAAAAACAAAAACAGTGTTGGAAGACATTTAGTACCTAATTTTAAGACTTCTTCTAAAGCTACAGTAATCAAGGCAGTGTTGGTGTAAGGAAAGACATATAGATCATTTGAATAAAACAGAGAATCTAGAAATAGAACCACACATATATGGTCCACTGAGTTTTGAAAGATTATTTAACCTTAGCATTCTATAGAATATAAACTGGATTCAAGAGCCGAGGAAGAGATAGTGTTTTCAGCAAATGGCACTAGAACACCTGGTATCTGTATATAAAAAAATTAACCTCAACCCTTTTTTTCCATACATGAAAATAACTTGAAGGGATCTATGAACCTAAATAAGAAAGCCTAAAAATATAAAACTTTAAGAAGAAATTATAAGGGAAAATATTTATGAATTCAGGGTAGGCAAGAACTACCTAGGATAAAAAAACATGATGTATAAAAGAACAAAATAGATAAATGAGATTCCATCAAAATTTAGAATTTGAAATGACATCATTAAAATGAAAAGTAGTCCTTAAACAGACCATATTTACAATACATATAACCTATGACCAGAATATATAAAGAATTCTTAGAGCTCATTAATAGACAACCCAATTAAAATGTAGACATAAGAAGATGATAAATAGCCAGTATAGCACAAGGAATGGTGAGCAACTCTAGAATCAGAAAAATACTAATCAATACAATAATAAGATTGAATTATACACTCATTAGGGAGATGAAGTCAAAAGTTTTAAAAGCCTTGTCAGGACTTTTTCTTTTTGTTGGATTCTCCCCCTTTGCGTTTAATTTGTCATGCCCAATGGATTCATTCTGCTGGGTTTCCTGGGGTTGTGATCCTCATTGTCTTTTCCTAGGGTATTGTCTTAAATTTTTTGGAGAGCTGGTTTGGTACTCATGAAGTTCCTGAGGTGCTCTTTATCATGAATGTATCTTATTTTTCCATCAATTTTGAAAGATAGTTTTGCAGGGTACATCAATCTAGGCTGGAGGCTGTTTTCCTTTAGGGCTTGAAATACATCACTCCAAGCTCTTCTTGCCTTGAGGGTTTGCATTGAGAAGTCTGCTGTGATTCTGATGGGCTTTCTTTTGTATGTGATTTGTTTCTTTTCTCTCACTGCTTGTAGAATTTTGTTCCTCTGTTGGATTTCTGGAATCCTAACTATTATATGCCTATGTGTAAATTTTTTTTGATTAAGGCTAGCTGGAGTCCTATATGACTCACTTATCTGTATGTCAAGTTCTTTTCCCCTCCTTGGGAAGTTTTCTGCCATCACTTCTGTGAACAGTTTTTTTATGTCATCTGCACTCTCTCCTCTTTCTTCATTGACTCCAATCAGTCTTATATTATTCTTCTTTGCATCATCTAGCAGCTGCTGGATTGTTTTCTCATGTTCCCTTACAATTTTAAAGCAATTTTTCTTTTCCTGGTCACTAATTGCAATCTTATCTTCTATATCTGAAATTCTATCCTCATATTGTTTCATTCTGCTGCACAGACTTTCCATGGAGTTTTGAATCTCTTGGAAATCTGTTTGTGTCTGTTTTATGAATTCCATTTGCTTCCTATGTTGGGATCCCATCATGTTCCTCAGATCCTTTATTTTTTTAATCTGTGTCCTCTCTAGATTTATTAATCATGTCTTGCACCATGAGTATAATCTTTGCTGTTATCTGAGTAATTATTTCTGATTTCATTTTTCCCAGATCCTCTTTTGTTGCCAGTTCAGAGAGTCCAGGTGGTTGAGTATCAGATTGTTCCATCTTGTTTCCCTTTGGGGTTGCTGTAGGAGATCCAGAAGTCTGTCTTTGAGGCTTGTTTATGTGTCTTCTCATTTCCAGGGTGGGGAGTGCTTCTGGGGCCCACGTGGCTCACCTTCTCTGCCCTAGGAGCTTGGGATGGTAGCAGCAGAGCTTCCTTCTGGGTTCTGGGACCGGCTCAGCTTCTCTGCCCTAGGAGCTTGGGATGGTGGCAGGGGAGATTCCTTTCAGGTGCTGGGACTGACTGAGCTTCTCTGCCCTAGGAGCCTGGGATGGAGGTGGGGAGCTTCTTTCCGAGTGCTGGGACCAGCTGAGTTTCTCTGCCCTAGGAGCCTGGGGTGGAGGCAGGGAGCTTCCTGTCTGATTTCTACTTTAATTTCCTCTGTGACCCATTGGTTATTCAGAAGTGTGTTGTTCAATTTCCATGTGTTTATGGAATTCTTACAGTTTCTTTTGCTATTGATCTCCAATTTCATCGCACTATTGTCTGAATATACAGGGGATAACTTCAATTCTTTTGCTCTTACCTAAACATGTTCTATGAGCGAGTGTGTGGTCTATTTTGGAGAACGACCTGTGTGGAGCTGAAAAGAATGTGTATTCTGATTTTGTGGGGTGGAACACTCTGTAAACATCTGTTAAGTTCATTTGTTCAAGAGTTTGAGTTCTAGTATTTCATTGCTTATTTTTTGTCTAGTTGATCTATTTGTGACAATGGGGTATTGAGGTCCCCCACTACTACTGTATTAATGCTGATTTGATTTTTCATGTCTGTTAGTATTTGTTTTATACAGTTGGGTGCAGTAGTGTTTGGTGCATATATGTTTATGATTGCCATCTCTTCCTCTTGGATTGTTCCCTTTACAAGGATGTAGTGGCCTTCTTTGTCTCTCTTAATCAGTCTGGTTTGAAATCCACTTGATCTGCAAAGAGGATAGCTACTCCTGCTTTTTTTTGGTTTCCTGTCACATGGAGTATTGTTTTCCACCCTTTAACTTTCAGTCTATAATTCTCTTTTTTAATTAAGTGTGTTTCTTGTATGCAGCATATTGTTGGACCTTGCTTCTTGACCCATTCTGCCAGTCTATTTCTTCTGATTGGTGAATTGAGACAATTAACATTGATGGTTATAACTGATATGTATTGAGTTATCATTGTCATTACTTTTTCTTTTTGTTGGATTCTCCTCCTTTGCGTTTAATTTCTTGTTGTGCCCAATGGATTCATTCTGTTTGGCTTCCTGGGGTTATGATCCTTGTTGTCTTTTCCTAGGATATTGCCTAAAATTTTTTGGAGTGCTGCTTTCATATACATGAAGTTCCTAAAGTGCTCTTTGTCATAAAAGTTTATTTCTCCATCAAATTTAAAAGATAGTTTTGCAGGGTACATCAATCTGGCTTGGAGGCAGTTTTCCTTTAGGGCTTGATATATGTCACTCCAAGCTCTTCTTGTCTTGAAGGTATGTGTTGAGAAGTCTGCTGTGATTCTTGCACGATGGGCACAATCTCTGCTGTTATCTGTGAAATTATTTCTGATTTCATTTTTTCCAGATCCTCTTTTGTTGCCAGTTCAGGGAGTCCAGATGGTTGAGTATCAGAGTGTTCCATCTCATTTCCCTTTGGGGTTGCTGTAGGTGATTTGGAAGTCTGGTTTTGAGACTTGTTTAGGTGTCTTCTCATTTCAACAGATTCAGCCTTCTGTGCCTTTGTTGAGGCAACTTTTTGCTCATCCAGTGGTCTTCAAATCTCAGTGAGTCACTGAACAGCTGCTCACCAATACACTAATTCCTGGGTTCCAAATGGTGGCCTTCTGGATCCCTGAGCTGACCTGTTGTCTGGGCGGTCTTCTGCCTGGGGCCTGTGCACACTTGGGATGTTATCTAGGTGTTCCTCTGGCTAGGACCCCTATGTAGATGTCTTCTGGGAGGACCTTTGGCTGGAGGCTGTGAACCCCAGTTCCTGTTGTGTAAACTTCTGGCAAGGGTCTTGTATACTTTCCAGTACTGGGGTGAACCTCTGGCTATTGCTTGTGCACCTGTGCAGCTCTTTTCTAGGCAGGCCCTTGGCTTGGGCTGATGTGCCCGAGCCTCTATGGTTGGGGCAGAGCCCTGGCTGAGATGTGCTTGCAGCCGCACCACTCTGGTCCACTTCACTGGACCCCCAAGTAAGGTTCTCTGGTGTGCCTTTATTGCAGATTTTTTTTTTCACTTTTCCAGTGGGCTTCAATTTTCATCGAGGAGCCTCAGAGAGGCCCTCTTTCTGTTGTTCACTTCTGCTCTATCTTCTGGAGCTCAGAGCAATGTCCTTCATGACCCCTGCAACTCTGTGATGTGGATCCAGGTGATGGCTCGGCACAGCCATGGGGGTGTGTGGTGTGGTGCTGTTCCTCGGTGCTCTGGGGTGGTGGTATGATGGCCCAAGAGGCTCACCTCCTCAGCACTGGGCGGGCTCTGCTCCTTAGTTTTATTCTTTTTTTAAATCCCTTTCTCTACTGCTTTCCTCCCTCCTCCTCTAGATCCCTTTCCCCCATTTTGGTTCTTGTTGATATTATTAATCTTATTTCATGTTTATGACATATAATCTTTACATTCATTTAGGGTATTAGGTTCCTATACATGGGATATCTTTATTCTATTTATTTGTGTACGAGCTGTGACTGAAAAATATAGTAAATATTTAATATTTTAAAAATTATTACACTAAAAGACACATTGCTGTTGATCCCCCTCAAAATACCTACCCCCTCAACTTTGAACTTTGATCCCATCATTCTTGCCACTTTCAGAAGCAGTTCTGGAAATTCTTTCTTTGAGTGTCTCTAGTTGTTTTGTGGTGGCTGCTTTAATATCTTGAATTAAAAACATTGTATTTGACTTTAGGGAAGAACAGAAGTCATACAGTTCCAGATCTGGCAAATAAGGTGGGTGAGAAAACACTGTAATATTTTTACAAGCTTGCTTTTATTGCCAAGGATTAACTTGGCAATAGCATTCACAGTAATTTTCTTGGTGGGGGAGGACAGGTTCTCACTATGTAGTTCAGGCTGTCTTTGAACTCACTATATAGCATAGATTGGTCTCGAACTTGCAGTGATCCTCCTGCCTTAACCTTCCCCTTTCTGGGATTACAGGCATGCACCACCATGCCTGGCAAACATTCACCATAGTTTTGGTCATGCTTGTACCAATATGAAAGATTTCCAGACCTGCTTCAGAAAGTGGCAAGAACTACAGAATAAATGTGCTTGAAGCAAGGGGGAATATTTTGAGGGGATTATTGAAATGTCTTTAACTGTGATAACATTTTTAAAATTTAAACATTCTTTGTATATTTTGATCATACCTTATACATGGAAAACCCAAGAATCCCAGTCAAAAAGTTCAGATGTAATTAGAAAATTGTTAAGTGGCAGAATGAAAGAGAAAATATGTGAAAGTATCTTCCTTACATGGTAATATGATAGGAAAAGATTACTTTTACAAAGTACTTTGTTTCAAAATGACTGGGGTAGGAGCTCTCTTCCCTCAAAATTATAAAACCTTATAGTGAAAGAAAAAAAGGGATGTGCTTAAATACAGATATTCCTTGAAGGTAGGAAGATTAATTAAGAGGCCATTTTAACAGTCCTAACAAGAGATACTAGAGAGCTGACTAAAAATATTGATGTGGGGATGGATGTTTATAAGACATTCAGGTGAATGGTCTGGGAGGTACTTTAATAAGTTCAGTAATTTGGAACAGAAAAGAATCAAGCCTAAAATAAATTTTTTGTTTAATCAGTAAAATTATTATTTAACAGATTGGCTTAAATGATTCTAAAACTGTCAACACCCTTAAGATTCTTATTACTAACATCCCAAGGTTATTATTATTTTTTAAAATTAATTTTATTGGTACATTTTAGGTATACAATATAATGACATTCATCATTGGAAATTTTCACCTTTACATAATCTCTCTTGGTTCTTATTTTTTCCCCATTCCCCTGCCCTCCCTTCAACCCCTCCATCCCTCCCTATTTACAAATACTTTGTTTCCATTTTTTCACTTTCTCATATTAATTCCATTCCCTTCTTTCCTTTCCCCTACCCCTTCCTCTTCCCCTTTCCCTTTGGACCTTGTCTTCCTATTTCACATTATCTATTATACCTTTTAGTCTTCATTTAAACTTTCAGTTTCTCACACCAGAGAAAGTATTCAGTATTTACACATGTGTGTCCTATTTATTTCACTTAAGAGTATTGCCTCAATGTGAATCCATTTAGCTATAAATGTCTCTACATCCCAAGATTAGATACAACAGGAATAAAATAGTGAAAAAAGTGAATTTCAAATTCATTTTTCATTGTTCAAGAATTTCTTAAACTTCAAATCAGTACCTGGTTTTTTGATACCTACATCTATACATTTTGTCTACTCGAGAAAACAATAGCAGTAGCATATTCTATAGATAATAAAATCATAAAGGTTTATCATCAGATAAAACATTATTGCAGAAGAAAATATTTTATTTTTTGCAGGTTGAAAATGTTCCTAACCTGTTCATCTATCATTCCAAACAATTTAAATGTTTTCAGACTAAATATTAGATCTTAGAACAATTCAACTTTCTGTCTTAGAAAACTGGCTCCAAAAGTTAAGCAAAATCTTCTTTGAAGATATTGCTAATTTACAATTCTTGAAGTTAAAGCTTTTTCAAAAAGGGTAAGGAAATTAAGGATTAACTATTCTTGCATTAGACAACCTGGAAGTTCATGTCAAAGCATGAGAATTAAAGCTAGCAGTTCTTATAGCTTTTTCTCATCTATAGGAAACAGAAGACAATTTTATGTGTACAAATATTTGCCTCTTGCTTGATATTTAGAAATCTCTTGGTTCTGCTAATTATGCAGTAGTGTTATTCCACATATGGTGAATCCTGAAATGAAACTTCCTAAAGCCTATTTTATGTTATGCACAAATTTAACATTCAGATAGAAGTGTGTCACTTGGACCTTTGAAAAACTCAGAAAATATCATTGTCTAGATCTGTTCCTAAATAGGCTTGGCATATGAAAGCATGCCAAAAGAGTCCAATTTGTATTTTGCAAGTATTTATCTTTGACTGATGTCTCCATGATAACAGATGTGATAAAATATTTTAAAATTTGATTATCAACTGGAATGTTAGGACAATAGATTTTACCATATATTCTTTGAAAGATGCAACCAAAAGCATTACTATCCATTGATTATAAAGGGCACATTTCCTAATATCTCACAGTATCAATTATACAGTCTTTGGGATGGAAGTCAATTTCTGTAATTTTACACCAATACCAGTAAAACATCAGTTTAATAAAAATCTAAAGAACAACTTGTTCAAGGTAATATAAAAATATGCAGTAATTGTATAGTTTGAAATTTTTATATATTCCCACAATGTAGAAAACATTACATCTAATAAAAATATATCTAGTCAGTAGAGACTAAAAAGAACCTATAAAATTTATTTCTCTTCCCACATTCATTTTTTTTGACTCCATAAGGACCCTTGCAATAGAGTGTCATTCAACATAAAGGATATATCATAGTAAGCCCATGACGTTTCCAAGATACATTCACAGAGTCTAGGTTGCCACACAAGTTTCTAAATCAGTTCTGGAAGCACAAGTCTATGCAAGATCCCACAATACTTGCTTTAGCTGGAATATGATGGTGAAGTACTACCTACCTCATAGAAATGTCCTCCAGGAATCAGTGCAGACTTCTTTTCAGCACATTTTTCAATCACCTTAATTTCTCTTATCAAATGCAATTTATTTCAGGAGTGCTAGCAGAATAAAATTAGAGAAAAATCTCTAGTATATGCAATGGTCCCAAGTACACATTCTGCTATCCAGTTGTATTTCTTTGGTTAACTGTGAGCTTACCAGAAATTCATTTTCACTTTATTTTTCTCTCAGCTCTTGTTGGAATTTTTTTTATCTTATTAGTACATGTTTGCAGTACATAATGATTACATTCACTGTAGGGAATTTATACAGTACACATACATAACACATTTCAAGTCCCCCCCTCCCCTTTTATTTTTTCAGCATCAGATTCATTTTTTATAAGTCCTTATAAAGTTAATTATCATATATACAGATTGAAAACTAGACTAACACGCCAAAGAACATATAAAACATGTAAGAGAATTTTACTGTCAAGGTACACTTTTATATACATTGTCCACACTGGATTATACCTTTTTTTCTTTCTCTTTTTTTCCTATTATCTGTTGGAAATATTTCTCAATGTGTCAATGTCCTTTCCTTCTTTAGCAGTCCCAAATCCAATTTTATCTTTATCTCAGTGAATCTGTTCTCACATAGTATGAAAGGACTTCTAAATTATCTTTTAAGTTAAATCATGCTCTTCCAGAATTCTCTGATTTGAATTAGGTTATTAT
The DNA here is from genome assembly GCF_053883595.1 of Heterocephalus glaber. Taxonomy (NCBI): domain Eukaryota; kingdom Metazoa; phylum Chordata; class Mammalia; order Rodentia; family Bathyergidae; genus Heterocephalus; species Heterocephalus glaber. The sequence goes on along the minus strand of NW_028258320.1, from coordinate 45,533,310 downwards.
ACCAAAGAATTAGTCTCACTCAACTTTATGATAAATTAAAGCATTGGATAGCATTTTTGTCAAAATAAAAATGTATTAAGTATAAGCACCTGCTACCCTTTTTTGGTACTAGGATAGAGAAAATGTAGAACTTTTTTTGTTTTTGTTTTTGTTTTTTTGGTACCGGGGATCGAACTCAGGTCCTTGAGCTTGAAAGGCAGGCGGTGGAACCACTAAGCTAAATCCCCGGCCCAAGGTAGAACTTTTTTAAAAAAAAACTAACACTTAATTGTGATACGGCAGTATTTCATAGCATTCTCTAAAATAAAAATCATGACTTTAATTATTCCATTACATGATAAGTTTGAAAATTAATATCTTTTAGTTAACTGTGAACTTATTTTCCAAAACCAAAAACTAGGACTAACGGACCTGAAAAAGGATTTTTCTCATCTGTGCATTTATATATGTCTTTCAAAGGCAACAAAAATAAATCAGTGTTTTTAAGACTCAGTCTCAAATCATAATCTGTTCCTGGAGGTCAAGAAAGATTTGGGTCCACATCTCTTTTCTTTAGACTTCTAGTACATAAAAATCAAATGTGGAAACAGGTTACAAAAAGCTATATAGTTTCAAAGTTTATAGATAATACACACACAATCCAATGCAATTATCTTACTCACAAATTACAATATTTATTAAAATTTATTAATTCATAGAACAACCACAGCCATGAGGTCCAATAAGTCGACATGAGTTAAGTCCTATGATATTGTCTTTTACTCTAAGCTGAAGAGGTATTTTTGTGTCTCATTTAGAGAGGAAATCAAGTTGGAGGCCTTTTCTGAAAGTAAGGCCAAAGGCCCTCCTGCCCATTTCCCCACATAAGTCCTGCTCAGCACTCTCCAACATAAACCTCAAGTACGGCAAGATTAAGTTCTTACATTCTCTGTCCCTCTGTCTTTTGATTTTTGCATCTTCTCCTAAGGGAAAGCATTCCATGTTTCAAAGCCTGATTCACACTTGACATCTTCTAGGAAGCTTTTTCTGACTATCCTTGATCTCCAGGTTACTTAAGTGCCAATTTCTGTTCATTAAATTCTGCCTTCACATGTTATCTTTCCTCCTATCTTAAAGTCAGCCTTAGACCTGGGGGATAGACTTCTTTATGTCGCACCAACCTTGACAGACCACTCAGTAGGCATTCAATAAATAATATGCTGACCCACACTTGATACGAAACAAGCACTGCTTTCCAACGATTAAAAAAAACATAATGGTTTTCTACCTCTTTATTTCTGTGATGGGAATGACTGAAAAATGGGGCAAGCTCTAGGGGCAAATCCCAGGGGATTTGGGACTCTGACCCAAAGGACGCTATGGGTCTGCGTCCCTGTCCCTCTTGCCACACCATCCACTTGCCCTGGGTATCTCGGCCCCTGCACTGCTCCAATACAAATTCGAGAGAGTCTGAGGGAAAGCTCACAAGGCTCTTCACGACCAGCGCGTCATTCACCCGAGTGGATGGTGCACACCTGTTGTGTCCTGGAAGCGATGGAGCGGGGGACTGTGAGTGGATGATTAGGCAAGGGCAACCGGTGCCAACTGGTAGTTCCAAAAGCACGAACCGGGCTGGTGGCCCTGGAGCATGCGCGGTCCGGCCTGGGCCAGCCCCCAGGGCCTTGTGCGCCTTCCAGAATCTTCTGGGCCGCGTGTCTGTTCCTCAGTTCTCCTTTCCTGTGGGTGGAATTGAGGAGTGAGTGAGCTGCTCCAGCTCTCCACTCTGCACGTGTGCCTGATGTGCTCATCAATCTTCGGTGTGGCCTCCGGTGTACAGTACCTCAGTGACAGGAGCTGCCCCCCCCGGGGGGGGGGGGTTGTTAAGAGGCTCAGAGCGAGGTTGCAAAGGTGAGAGGGGCCCCAAACCTCTCGGCCTCCCAGCACTATGCTTTCACTGAGTGGGGGGCCCTCGCAGTCAAGGCCGAGGTGTGGCAGCCTGGGAGCGACTCCCCAGTCACCTGGGCCATTCTGGTGGAGGCGCTGTTTGACTTAAGGTGGCTGGAATGTGGCATCCACAAAAGCCCTGTCAGTATGCAAGCGGTTTTTGTTTTTTGCTCCCCCCTCCCCGAGATTGCTATTGGCGCAACAAATTTAATATTTTTATAAGCGTCTTAAAATAGGGAGTGCTCACTCACTCGTGTAGTGTCATAATTGTTTAATAAATGGGACAACTTACATTTGATTTTGTTTTTATTTTCCCTAGTGTCTCAACTCAAGTTGAAATACTAAGTTGAATATTTATGTGGTTTAAAACTTGTGTTGGGAAACGGCTAGGGATAAAGTTAGGGAATTTGCTAGTGTGGAGCATAGCATACTCCCAATGTGTATGCTGACCGTTCATTCAAATACTCGACAAATGTTTAATAGCTGCCTTCTGTGTCAGGTGTAACACTTGGTGCTATAATTCTAGAGAAAATGAATAAATAACAAGGGCAGCTGTAGCAGTTTGTGGGGGTTGCGGCACAAAGTCCCTCCATCCCAGTGTGGGGAACCAAGTACTATCATATATGATTCTTATCAGATATGGGGTGAATTTAAGCTGGGGCCTCTTTTTCTAATGTAAATATTCATAATTTATTTACGTAATTCACCTTTAAAAATTTCAGTTACCTTGTATGAGCCTATTATGAGTTTTTAAGCTTTAGTTCTATATTCTGAATGCACATATTATGTTAAAATAAAAATATTATTAATCTTTGTGTTCTGATATTCGAGACTCGAGTCTCTTAGAATTTAAAAAAGATTTAAATAGTACTGTGACTGAAACTAATACTAGCATAGCCTTAGTGACCAAAATAAAGTTTAGTGTCTCTGACAGTTTGGTACTGAGACAATATTAGGAAAATTTCATTTGAGATCAGTAAATCCTACCCTGCTTCCAGTTTTTGTCATACTTGGTAGCAAGGGAGAGAGGCATCTTCTCCTAAGGGAAAGCATTCCATGTTTCAAAGCCTGATTCACACTTGACATCTTCTAGGAAGCTTTTTCTGACTATCCTTGATCTCCAGGTTACTTAAGTGCCAATTTCTGTTCATGCACTGGAGCAGGTACACTAAGGCAAGGGAGGTAGAGAGAGCCTGACACAGGAAGGCAAACAGAAGGAGACTCACTGGACCAAAATCCTGTATCAGTGCTGTTTAGAAAGGGAAGCTGGACTGCTCCTGGACCACGTCACCCCTCACACCCAGATCTGGTATACACACCATCATGGGAAAGGTTCAGGCTCCCTGAGAGAGAAAGCTGGCATTTCAAGGACAGCAAGGATGAACTTCTCAATCTTCCTACCCTCCCCACCAGGAATAAAAACACAGCAGTGTCAGAGAAACTGGAAACCAATGAGTGGTATATGAGAGGATACCAGTGCACAGTTTGAAAACATGTTCACCATTCCAGTGCCTATGCCAACAAGCACTGTCTGTGACTGGTGGGACCCTGGGGAGAGAAGAGACCAATCCAACCCAGAAGTAAGTACTTGACGGTTCCTTCCCCAAACAGTGGGAGTGTAATGCCTACTGGACATCCAGTACATTGTCCACCATTCACCAGTAGGAACCCACATAGAAGTCACCAACAACCTCTGCCAAGGGTTGCTGAATGCAGTGAGCTTGGGATTCTACTAAGTTCATGGGTTAGAGAGTGATATTTGGGGAGAGTGACTAAGGAAGGTCTATAGGCAGAGAGATAAAGGCCCTGTCTTCTAGTCCTTAAATTGTTCACTTCTGCTGCCCATACTTTCAATATAATTTTTAATCTCCTCAGTTTCTGTTTAGTATCATTTTTATGAACCCCAGTTGTTTTCTATGCTGGTCATTAATGTTTTATGTCATTTTGTTTAGCTCAGCTAGTTTTTATTATTGTCTTCTGTAGATTGCTGATCATTTTTTAAATTAGGTACACCATCTGTTAGTTATATGTTCATTGGGCTCTCTAAGAAGCTTATTAATCTGTTTTGTTATCTCCTCTTATTCTTTTGAATAATTTGGCTTGTGGCTTTTGATTTCCTCTCCTTTAATGCACTATAGATTGTCTTTAGGGAGTTGAGAGCTCTTGGAGGCATTTTGTAGTCTTGTATTCTCATGTTTCTTATATATTTTATGTTTGTTTTTTATGCTGAAACTTGTAGCTTCATTATAAGTGGAAAGCTTTGTTGCTAGCATGGAGACTTCTTTAGTTAATGTTAATGTCTGCTTTTCAGCAGTCCCCTCTGGATGTGGATCCAGCCACCTTTATTTGAGAGGGAAGCCTGCAGCATATTTGGCCCAGTACCCAGTCCTCAGGAATGGACTACAGATTTGTTAATGACACAAAGGCAATCCAGATATTGGCATTCAGAGAAAACCAATTACAGTGGTAGCTCAGCTCATGAACAATTTGGTTCACAAACAGAAGCTTTTGGTACAATTTTGTTTTTGTTTGCAAACTCTGTATCAGGTGACAAACATGACTGTGGCCATCTTTCCTACATAAACATAAATGTGGCCATCTTTTCCAAAATTTTAGAACAAACTAAGTTTGTGAACCGAAGTATCCCTGTAATAGCAACAACTATGTCAACTTGGGTATAATAATGAAAATTAGCAACAATAAAATCATCAAAGACAAACTGAATATTGACATACCCTATGAACCAATAATATACCTCATTACACATTGAAAAGAGTTCTATAATTATAGTATAAACACCAAGACAAACCAAATATTTACCTACAGTAAATATTTACTGAATGGAACAACTTTACCTTCTGTAGCAACAGAACAGTATTAAACAGTAATGGCATAAATTTAATTAGCTGTGCAAAGATTCATAAAGCTTAAGAGTTAACAACTAAAGGTAGATGGGTGGGGAAACAGAATGAAAAAGTAAAATTTTAAAAATTAATAGATGAGAAGGAGAGTAAAATAAGTTGGAGAGTCCTACTGAGGAGTAAAGGGAAATTAATAATACTAGAAAGGAGTCACAGAAAAGAACAACATGAAAAGGAAGAAAAAAGAAAAGCAGCAAAATACTGAAAGTAAAAATAAGAAAGAAGAATAGAGAATAAAGTTAAAAGGGAAAAAGAAAAAAAGCACAAAAAAGGGAGAAAACCCTCCAAACTCCCCCCAAAAAAACTGAAGGAAGGAGAAAATTTAAAAATACAAAAAGTTTTAAAAATTGAGTAAAAACAATTCTTCTGTGTGTGTGTGTGTGTGTGTGTGTGTGTGTGAGTGTGTATGTGTCTGTCTGTGTTTTGCAGGGAGGAGTACTGGGGATCAAACTTGGGACCTTGTCCTTGCAAGGCAGGCAGTGAAACCACTGAGCTAAATCCCCGGCCCTCTTCTGTGTTTTTGAATGAGTGATACCTTTCCAGGATCAGCAGACTTGGAATCCAGCAAAAGGCAAAATCAAGTGTCATTGCATAGATTCCTTGTTAAAGTAGCATGAAAAGAAAAAGATTCCTTTGACCCAATAGAGCAGTGATTCTGTTAGTGATAGTGAAAGTCAACCTACATAATAACCCTCCTCTCTCTTCTCCCTCACACCAGCCATGAAGGTTTTCAAAGGTAAGTGCAGGCCAATTTGTTACTTTTCTTTATATTTTGTATTTTCTTTATTATTTTATATTATATTACAGTATTGTGATCATTTTATATGAATATTTTTGAGTTGTGTAGTGAATTGAGTTTCTGTTATTTCTTGTGGGGAAATGTGCTTTGATATACAAATGTTTTGGATTACAAGCATGTTTCTGGAATAAATTGTACTCACAAACCAAGGTTTTACTGTACTGCTTTTATTTTTTTAAGTAATACCCAAATGTTTAATGACTAATGGCAATGACTTAGTTTTAGTTTTGGTAAAGGCTTCACCATAGATCAGAATACCTTAGAGGTAATATGGCCACATCAAAGTCTTCAGTGATTTCCTTTGATCTGCATGACTAGAGCTACTAAACTTCAAAGCTAGTAAACTAGAATATATCTGGGATTAATCTCAGGCCAACAAATCCTACTTATGGACAGCATAGCCTTAGCAGAGATTTCTCTTACCACCACCAGTACTGTAAGATTTCTTATTTTTTTATTCCCCCAGATCTAGAATTCCTTCCTTTCTCTCCCAGTCTGTTAGTCCCTCTGGGTTCCTTTTATATCTCTTGATCTACCTGATTGATCATGTCAGTGCTGCTTTCCAAACACAACTTTATTAAATTCATTCCCCTGATAGTCATTTTCCTTGTACCTTCTTTTTTTTTTTTTTTTTTTTTTTGGTACCAGGGATCGAACTCGGGTCCTTGAGCTTGCTAGGCAGGCGGCGAAACCACTGAGCTAAATCCCCGACCCTCCTTGTACCTTCTTGATGCAGAGCAAATTATATACTCTAAATAATTACAATATTCTTTACCTACCTGCACGACTGCTCTGAATTAAACAATTTTTTTTTGGTACTGGGGATCAAACTCGGGACCTTGCGCTTGCAAGGCAGGTGGCAGAACCACTGAGCTAAATCCCCAGCCCTAAGCAAATTTTATACCCAGAAATGTAACAAGAAAAAAAGCACTTTTTTGGGTAAATGAACATGAGAAAATGGATGAAATTGGTGCCTGATTTCCAAGTGTGCTAGCTGTAGGGAAACATTTCAGACCAGAGCTATTTCTAGAGAAGTGGCTTGTGGCAATGCATTGCTAATGCCTCCTTATCAATCGCTATTAGGCAAGAGTAGAAAAGTAACGCTGGTTTCAGGGTTTCAGGCTGATAGGAATACATATGATCCCAACCATAAGTTGATGAAAAGAAAAAAAGTGGATCTCTAAGAAGTGGGAGGGAGCTAGTAGGAAAACTAGAAACTTAAAGTACTAGAGACCTCTGCAGTTAGGGTCCAGTATCCTGCCCAGTATATGATACAGGCCTGAGAAAAAAACCTAAAAGACAGAAAGAAGAGAGAGAGAGAAAGCAGGGTGCCAGGATGACCAATGCCAGTGCAACCAACAAAGGTGCTGGCCAGTCCCAGGCACTGATTTTTATTGGCAATTGGGGTAAAAAGCAGGCTACATGCAAAGGCAGGACTGCTTGTGGCTTCTATGGAAATTGATGTAAACAAGACTCATAAAGGACAAGACAAAGCACTCTCAAATTAGGAACAGAATAGACAAAATATATGGTTATAGTTAGAACATTGTCCTCCTAGTAAGAAAGTTTTAGTTGTGGGAATGGAATTTTTTGTGAGTTACTCTGACCTTGGCACGTAGGCTTCAGCCTGACTCATTTCTATAAACAAGCCAATTGTAGGGTTAACTCTTCACAGCCTGCTTTTGACATAATCAATATTTTTCAAAGATTTTTTTCAACAGAAAAGCTGGAGAAATAGAGCACCATACAGAGAAAAGAATGAAGCAGTCTGGAAAGCTCAACCTGGCTCCCAGGTTTCTGCAGGCACAAGGTGAGTCAGGAGAGGGTTGGCAGGTCCAGGGAGAAACAACAGGCCAGGCCAGCAGTGCTAGCCCCAAGAAAAGCCCATTACTTGTGGGGTTTCACTCAGAAAGTGACTCCTTCTGCATGGCAGGCTAGAGTTGAAAAAGAAATACCGGGCAGCACCCGCCATATTTGAGAAGGTTTAATCAAGAGCCATTTTGAGAAGGGATTAATTGTTTAAGACTAAGCCACAGAACAACTTCACTTCAGGGTTTCTGGTGTTACCCAACCATACTGATTTGAGGAGAGATGGCTACAAGAGACAGTTACAGAGTGGGTATAGGTGAGACATACACCCCTTGGGAAGTTTAAGCTCAGGCTGGGAAGAACACTGGGCTCCCTGTCCTCCATGATGAGAAGCCAGGCCTAATGTGTGTGGCCTTCAGAAGCAGGTGGATCTAAAAGTGCTGGCATTAGTCAAGTGGTCTGTTAGAACCCCCACCCCACTGCCTACATCTAGCACACATTATCAGTGGTCTGATTGTTTTCTGCATCTACCAACAGAATAAGGATGTGGCTTGGATGGTAGCCACAGCCTAGGGTGTATGGAGAGAGGAGTTTCCAGAGCATAGGGGGCACTTCACAAACCCACAGGCCATAAAGATAGGTGATTAAAACCATGACTTGGAGGGGCGGGGATTTAGCTCAGTGGTACCAGCACCTGCCTTGAAAGCTCAAGGTCCCAAGTTCGATCCCTGGTACCAAAAAACCCCCCCAAAAAACCCCAGCAAAACCACGACTTGGAGTGCACAGAGGAAAACAAAAAGTGAGAGTTGCCAGAGTGACTGCAGCTTTAAGGTGGACACCATTGACTGAAAGTGGTAAAAGTGGAAAAGGAAGGGAGGGTTCAGGGTTTGTGCCCCAAAATATGAGTGTGGAAATAAAATTGGTCTTAGCAGTAACTATTCCTCCCCATATCTGCTGGATTCCAAGACTGCAGAATCTGGAAGGAAACCACCAATTCAAAAACAGAGGAATTTTTTTTGGACTAATTTCCTTTTTATTTTATTTTTTGATTGGTTCTCTGAGGCTGGGAGGTCCTTTTTATTCTTTTTTCTTTACTTTGCTTTTTTCTTATTTTTCTTGATCTTTCTCATTACTTTTATCTAATTCTATTAATTTTCTTTTACTCCTTAATAGGATACTTGATCTCACCTTTCTCTCCTGCTTCTCATCTTCCATTGCTTAATTTTTCAAATTTTATTTCTTTTATTCTCCCATTCCTCAGTTCCCTCTATCTTCACTGGTGCACCCATTAAGCTTTATTTATCATAAGATAGTTAACTATGCTGTTGCTGTTGAATTCTTTTCTATAATTGGTGGAAGTATAGTTGTTGCATTTAGTACTTTCCTGCCAGCTTGAACTACTAGTAGTACAAGTATGACTGTCTTATTGGGCAGCTTGTATCACTGGTGGTACAACTGGATCTAATGATTTTTTTAATCTTTTTATTAATAAAAGATTATAAATGGACCAAATCTAGTTAGTTGCTTGAATTTGAACAATTACTACCCTTATATAAATATTAATTAGTTATTTATATTTGTGAATTTCCTTAAAACATTTTATACATAAAGGCAGTTGATCCATGCAAAGTGTGTGAAACATCATAATACATTTGGCTTTTTTTTTGTAGCCATAGGGGCACCAATTTTTTCAGATAATTTTCAATAATATTCCCTACATTGGTTGAGTGCATTTCTTGCAAACCCTGCATTAACTTCTATAAAGTGAATCTTTTTCAAGTAATTTGTGCTCGTGGCATTTATTCACAGATTAATAGTTTATTAATAATTAATTAACAAGGAGCTAAATTTTAACAAGGAGCTCTTAACAAGTACCCCACTGCTGGTATATATAATATGCATTCACAACTGCTATACCACAAATTAGCTATATTACAATTTTTATACCATTTTAATGTTTTCCTTAAGGAACTGTAATATGATGACACATGATTTGCTAAATCAGTGCCTTTCTTTGCATTATTATAATCAAAGACAAGATCAGGTATAATGTTTCCAGGTTTTCCTTTGAACAATGTACATGTATAGTATTTTTTTTATTAAATTCTTTTATTGGTACATTGTAGGTATACAACACAACTACATTTCTCATTGGGAATTGTACCTTTACATAATCCATCTTGGTTCTCATTTTTTCCCCATTCCTAGCCCTCCCTTCACCCCCTCCACCCTTCCCTATTTACAAAGACTTTATTTTCATTTTTTCCATTTCTCATCATTTTTTCTTTCCCTTCTTTCCTTTCCCCTGCCCCTCCCACTACCCCTACCTCTTTGGATCTTTTCTTCCTATTTTGCATTATCGATTATTCATTCTAATCATTGGTACCTTTTAGGTATACAATATAATGACATTCATCATTGGAAATTTGCACCTTTACATAGTCTCTCTTGGTTCTTATTTTTCACCCGTGCCCAGCCCTCCCTTCAACCCTTTCATTCCTCCCTATTTACAAAGATTTTGTTCCTATTTTTCCATTTTCTCATATTAATCCCATTCCCTTCTATCCTTTCCCCTAGCCCTCCCACTTCCTTCCCCTTTGCCCCTCTTCTTCCTATTTCACATTACCTATTATACATTTAGTCCTTATTTACACTTTCAGTTTCTCACACTAGAGAAACTATTTGGTATTTATACATGTATGTCCTGTTTATTTCACTTAAGAGTATTGCCTCAATGTGCATCCACTTAGCTGTAAATGTCTCTAATTTCTGATTTTTTATGGCTGAGTAGTACTCCATTTTATAAAAAACCCACATTTTCTTGATCCAGTCTCCAGTTGATGGGCATTTGGGCTGTTTCCAAGTTTTAGCTATTACAAACTGTGCTGCTATGAACATGGGTGCACATATATCACTGTGGTATGATTCTTTTAATGCTTTGGGGAAGATCCCTAACAGTGGAATAGCGGGGTCAAATGGGACTTCCAGTCCTAGTTCTTTGAGGTATCTCCATACTGATTTCCACAGTGCTTGCACCAGTCTACACTCTCACCAGCAGTGGAGCAGGGCTCCTCTTTCCCCACAGCCCCACCAGCATTTGTTATTGGTTGATTTCATGATAGCAGCCATTCTTTCTGGAGTGAAGTGGAATCTCAGCGTTGTTTTCATTTGCATCTCTTGAATGACCAGTGATGTTGAGCATTTTTTCATGTATTTATTTGCTATTTCTACTTCTTTGTCTGAGAAATGTCTGTTCATTTCAGATGCCCATTTCAGATTGGGTCTTTAAATTTGGGAGGTCTGATCTTTTGAAGTTCTTTACAGATTCGAGATAGTAGACCTTTGTCTGAGGAAGAGCAGGTGAAGATCTTTTCCCACATTGTGGGTTGTCTCTTCACACTGCTGGTGGTTTCTCTTGCTGTGCAGAGGCCTTTTAATAAGAAGAGATCCCACTTGTTGATTGTTTGTGCTAGTTCATGGGCAACTGAGGTTTTGTTCATAAAATCTTTTCCTACACTGATGTCTTCAAAGGTTCTACCTAACCTCTGTTCCAACTGGTTCAGAGTTTCTATTTCAATATTTAGATCTTTAATCCATTTTGATTTTAGTTTAGTGCATGCCAAGAGATATAGGTCTAGTTTTAATCTTTGGCAAGTTGAAGCCCAATTTTTCCAGCACCATTTATTAAAGAGGATATCTTTCCTCCAGTGAGGGTGTTTGGCTCCTTTATCGAAGATGAGATGGCTGAGTGTGTCTGGAGTTGTTTCTGCATCTTCTAATCTGTTCCACTGGTCCTCAAGTCTGTTTCTTTGCCAGTACCATGCTGTTTTTATCACAGTAGCTTTGTAGTAGAGTTGCAGGTTGGGGATTGTGATACCCCCTGCCATGTCTCTGTTACCTAGAATTGCTTTTGCTATTCTGGGTCTCTTCTTGTTCCAAATGAATTTTTGAATTGTTTTCTCGAGGTCTATGAAGTATGCTGCTGGGATCTCAATTGGAATTGCATTAAATCTATATAGCAGTTTTGGAGGTATGGCCATTTTCACTATGTGGAACCTTCCTACCCAGGAGCAGGGGATGTCTGTCCATTTTCTGATATCATCTTCAATCTCTCTTTTCAGAGTGCCATAGTTTTCAGAGAAGAGGTCTTTGATTTCTTTCATTAGGTTGATTCCTAGGTATTTCAGTTTTTTGGATGCTACTGTGAAAGGAATTATTTGCCCTATTTCTCTCTCAGTGAGTCTGTCATTTGTGTAGAGGAAAGCTATTGATTTTTGTGTGTTGACCTTGTAACCAGCTACTTGACTGAATTTGGTTATTAAGTCTAGAAGACTTTTGGTGGAGTTCTTGGGGTCTTCTATATAGAGTATCATGTCATCTGCAAATAATGACAATTTGACTTCTTCCTTTCCTGTCTTTATTCCTTTTATTTCTTTCTCTTGTCTAATTGCCGTGGCCAATGTTTCCAGAACTATATTGAACAAGAGTGGTGATAGTGGACATCCTTGTCTTGTTCCTGATTTTAGTGTGAAGGATTTCAGTTTTTGACTATTTAGTATGATATTGGCTGTTGGTTTTTCATAGATGGCTTCTATCAGTTTGAGGTAGAGACCATCTATTCCAATTTTTTGTAGAGTTTTTATCATAAATGCATGTTGGATTTTGTCAAATGCTTTTTCTGCATCTGTGGAGATAATCATATGGTTTTTGTCCTTGGCTCTATTGATATAGTGTATTGCATTGACATGTATGGTTTTTACAAGTCATTAACATACAAGTGTTCTTTTACCAGTCCATTTAATGAATTTTACACCAGAAGAATTTTCAAAGTTTATGATTTTGCCACATTTTTGTTTTGTCTTTGCTTGTACTGGTAAAATTTTTCAATTTGGCTGTACTGTGCTATAAAAATATGTTTCTTTTTGTTAAAGTGCTAGGGGTATATTCAAATAGTAACTACCTGCATATAATGTTCAGTGTTTAAATTATAAACTGTTCATTAGTTTCAAAACAACATCATAAGAATGCCCATGCATCAAAACGTTTGCACTTTTTCCAGCATAGTTATGTAAATCATAGGTTAACCATTAGGCCATTTTCCTTTATGTATTGATGAAAATGCAGATGTTCTCTCCATAAAAGTCATACTTTCATCTATCACTATATTCTTCCAGGTTTTTCTGCATTCTTGAATACACTAATAATTCCTTTAATGATTTTTCTAAATTTATTCAAGGGATTCTTAGTTTTGCATATGGCTGTTGTCAGAGAAATGTAAACAGCTCAAAATAGCCAAACCACATGGCATTCTTTATATGTCTGTTATTATACATATTATTTTCAGACAAATACAATCTACTAGAGTAAAACTTTAGTCTGCAAGCATAATTCATTATGGAAATATGCTTGTAATCCAAAGCACTTGTATATCAAAGCAAATTTCCCCACAAGAAATAACAGAAACTCAGACAATTCATTCCACAACTCAAAAATATTCATATAACAATGATCACAATACTGTCATATAGTACAAAATAATAAAGAAAATACATAATATAAAGAAAAGTATCAAATTGACCTGCACTTACCTTTGAAAATCTTCATGGCTGGTGAAGGAGAAGAGAGAGGAGGGTTATTATGTAGGTTGACTTTCACTATCACTAACAGAATCACTGCTCTATTGGGTCAAAGGAATCTTTTTCTTTTCATGCTACTTTCACAAGGAACCTATGCAATAACACTTGATTTTGCCTCCTTTTGAGGATTTTGTGGAAATGTGACAAAGCATTGTTGTTAAATAGATTCGTCGCTCGCACTACTACAGCCTTATTCAAGTGGTGTTATTCTACAAAATTTTGTACTGTGTCCCACATTTTAAACATCTCCCTAATCTCATTTGAAATGAGAGATTCCTCTGCCTTGTTCTCCTCCTCCTTTGCAGATGAGATCTCCTATATAACCTCTTGCTATTGGGAGATGTTTGCTCACAGTCCCATAGTGAGAGATAAAGAACAGAACCATTGGCTCAGTCGTGATCATGTGACATTCAGCATCACAAACTACATGTCATTGTAAGACATCATTTATTTATCAAGTTAAAATGTATTAGAAATGTTTGCTCATCTTGTGGAACACTTGCAGAACAACTTACAAAATTTTATTGCATCTGGTAATAGTACTATCCCCATAATTAATAATATACCTATAAAAAATTTCATCTCACTAATTGTAACAGATTCCCAGCGTTGCTGATGTTTTCTTCATTTTCCACTAAAGCTGCAGTGTATGGCATATCTATTTGTTTCTTCAACTATAATTTTGAGTATATTATCAGATATGGATAATTTATACAATCCAAAAGGATCACTGCAATTAATGCTTCTTTTGGAGTTCTGCATTTTTGAAGTTCCATTTGTTCATCTTCTATCACATTTCTTTTTGGGGGGGGGGGTACCGGAGATCGAACTCAGGACCTTGTGCTTGCAAGGCAGGCGCCGGAACCACTGAGCTAAATCCCCAGCCCCTCTTCTATCACATTTCTTTCTGTTGTGGGCTGCCATTCTTCCTCTTGACCTTCTATATTCATATTCAAATCCATGCTATGTTAATTTAATGTACTGGCTACAAGATTACATTTATATAACTCTAATGTATCTTCAACTGAAGAGTAATAGATAGGTCATAACCTTTTCTTCTAATGAGATATAGTTACAGATTATTACAGATTCATTGATGAATCATCCATTTTCTGTGTTTGACACTCTAATGAGAATAAATTTTTAAGTTGAAATAGTATTAAAATTGAAAAATGAAGTTATAATATACATATCTGTATACAAAATTTATATATTACTTACAAATGAAAATTCCAAACAAAAATGAAAAAAAAACACCAGGAAACAACAAAGGAATTATTTATGACTGAGAAAAATTTACCACTGAGCTTAATAATAACTTAGCCATGAAATAACAATGACTGTTTTGTTTCATTGTCTTATATTAACAAAACAGCATACTCAGGTTAGCTATATAACATCAGATGATCAAATTCAAATCATGTGACAGAATTGCCTGTCAGCAAAACATACAAATTAAATCATTTATTTTCTTGGTTTTGTTTGTTTGTTTTATACCAGGGATCGAACTCAGGACCTTGCACTTGCCAGGAAGGCAAGGTGCCACTGAGCTAGAACCAAGATAGATTATGTAAAGGTACAAATTTTCAATAATGAATGTCATTATATTGAATACTTAAAATGTACCAGTAAAATTAATAAAAAAACAAATTAAATCAGAACCAGTGAGATATATGAATAATGGCCCTGCTATGAATTTGTTAATAATCATTGACTGGATGTCAATATTTGCTTTGTCTTAGTGTTTGTACTATAATTATAGTTTCTTCTTCTATGATTAAGGGTGCTAAATTATTGGTTTTTATGGTATGTCAATATACAATTTTTCTTTGATGCTATTAGTGTTGCTGATTTTGTTACTATTGCCAGGGTGGCACAATCATTGCTATTAATTGGTTTTCTCTGTATGCCAATATCTGGATTGCCTTTGTGTCATTAAAAATACCATGGTCTATTCCTAGAGAACTAGGTACTGGACCAATTCCACTATGTTCTCCTCTCCCAAATAAACAGAGAAGAGTAGATCTTGGTAGTGGCAAAGGCATATAGTTAGTAATGCCCAGACTGCATCAGAGAAAAACAAATACTAACTAAAGAGATCTCTATATTACCAACAAAATCTTTCCACTGTAATTGACAAACCTCTGTTAAAAAAAAAAGAAGAGCAATAGAAACATGAGAAGGCTACAAAGTACCTCCCCAAATTCCCACCTCCCCTAAAGCTGATGCATGGGGCATCAAGGGGGAGGAAATCATGTTCCATAAACTGAATAATTAAAAAAGATAAAGAAAAGATTAAACAGATCAATAAGGTGCTCAGCAAGCTCAAAGAAAATATAACTAAACAGATAATGAACTTAACGAACAAAATTATCAGTGAGTTTACAGAGAGGACAGTAATATAAAGCTAGTGCAGCTAAACAAAATGATACAAAAGATGAATGACTGGTTTATCAAAGAATTAGAGTCCATGAAAAGATAGCAAACAAATAAAAGAGATTAAAAATTCTATTGAAAGTATGGGCAGCAGAAGTGACTAATGTGAGGACAGAATATCACAATGAGAAGACAGAGCTGATGACGGTGTATCAATGATACAATAAATACAACAAGATAACATGAAAAATGGATCCAGCATCTGCTAGATGATGCAAAGAAGACTAATTGATAATAGTGAAAAATTAGAAGACAGTACAAATAACATAAAAACCTATATACAGAAATAATTTTAAAATTTTCAAAATATGTGAAAAGAATTTAACATACAGATAAGTGATGCATATAGAGCCTTAAATAGCCATGATCAGAAAAGAACTTCTTCATGACATATCATAGACAAAATCCCAGAAGTTCAATATAAGGACAGACTCTTAAAAGCTGTTAGAGAAAAAAATCACTTATAAAGATGACCCCACTATTATTATAGTAGACTTCTTAACACAAAATTTAAAGGCCAGGAGAGCTTGGATTGGTGGTTCAAGCTCTGAAAGAACTTTCAACCAGGACTAATAAATCCTGCAAAACTATCTTTCAAAATTGATTGAGAAATAAGGTCTTTCCATGACAAAGACCACATCAAGAAATTCACGACCACCAAATCATCATTCCAAACAATACTCAAGGATTTACTAGACTAGTGATGGTGAAACTTTAGAGCTATCAAATGGCCTGTTGCAGCATGTGTGCCATAAGTTCATTGTGCTAGACAGAAAGAATGAAGCCAATGACACCAAAAAGGCTAATGGGATAAATACATCAAGCAGGGTGAATGTTAAGCAGAAGAGGGTAAAAATGGAATCAGCAAAAGGAAAATAGTACAATGACAGGAATAAGTACCATTCAATAGTAAGACTCAGTTTGAATGGTCTCGATTTCAGAATCAGAATACACAGATTTGGAGAATGAATCAAAATACAAATCCCAGTGGTATGCTGTATACCAGAAAAACATTTAACCCAAAAAGAAAATCAGAAGATGGCAAACAATATTCCATGCAACAGGAGCCTCAGAATAAACAGGAGTGGCTATTGTATTTTCAGAAAAAGTGGACTTCAACACAGAAATAATCAGAAGAAGCAAAGAAGGTCACTACATATTAGTTAAAGGAACAATTCAGTAGTAATTTCAATAGTAATTTTAAACATATGCACCGAACAATGGCACACCCACCTTCATAAAACAAACACTATTGGATATAAAAGATTAGATATACATCAACACAATAGTGGGGAGCCTTAATACTCCACTGTTACAAGTAAATAAACTATACAAAAAAATCAACACAGAAATATCAACATTGAACAAAATCTTTGAACAAATGGACTTAATACATATATAGAGTGTTACACCAAGAGAAACAGAATACATACTCTTCTCAGAAGCGCATTGAACTTTTTCCAAAATAAACTACATACTAATCTATAAACCATGATTAT